>NC_052307.1:66416862-66554503 GCF_016432855.1 Salvelinus namaycush
GCCCATAAAAGGAAAAAAACAGAGAAAGAGGACGGCAAAGTTACATAAGAAATCGCTCAAATATGTCTGTGTGTATTTGTGTGCATATATGAACATGCGTGTGTCTGCGTGCATTTGTGACTGTGTGTGTGTGGTCTGTTAGAGTTGATTTATAGATATATGGAGAGGCAGGGGGTAGAGTGAGGGGATGGTTGCGGGACAGGTTGTAGACTAAACCCAGACATTACAGACAGAGATAGAGAGAGAGAGCATCAGTACCTCTGCCACCCAGCCAGCCTCTTCAGTCAACAGACCAGACAGACACTACTCAGACGAGTTAATCATCCATCCAACTGGCAACCGGATGTCAGGTACTGTTTGAGATTGATTTGACCTGCAAGGAAGTCTTTTTGAATGTCCTTGAGGATAGCATAATGCTCTATAGCTGTTGAGTTTTATCCCACCACTGTTGCCATCAACTCTCCCAGCTCACCAAATTAAACTACCTCTGTGGAACTATTTCAGTTTCACTTTATGATTTACTTTGCTGTGTTACTAGGTTTCCGGTGTAGGCTGGAAATTACGGTGTGGAAGTCACCCCTCTCCTGACCCCTCTGTGTGCCCAGCGTTAGGGTTAGGAGAGGGTCACACATTGTTCAGGAGGATGCAGATCTGCAGACACAGTGGCTGATGGATGGCCTTTCAGACTTGTTCCCTGGTTCAGCTGCAGACGGGAAACCGTAATTCACACAGTGGAGGAACATGAACACGGATCAGGCCCCTCTCTGCTGCTCTGCACAAGTTTATTCCTGAATTCAGGAAGAGATGAAGAGGTTCTGGGAGAGGGAGGGAGGGAGGGAGGGAGGGAGGGAGGGAGGGAGGGAGGGAGAGGGAGAGGGAGAGAGGGGGAAGTAGGGAGGGAGGTAGGGAGGGAGAGAGGGAGGGAGAGAGAGAGAGGGAGAGAGGGGGAAGTAGGGAGGGAGGTAGGGAGGGAGAGAGAGAGAGAGAGGGAGAGAGGGGGAAGTAGGGAGGGAGGTAGGGAGAGAAGGGGAGAGGGGGAAGGAGTGAGGGAGGGAGAGAGAGAGAGAGAGAGAGGGAGAGGGGGAGGGAGTCATGGAGAGGGAGAGAGAGAGAGAGAGAGAGAGGGAGAGGGGGAGGGAGTGATGGAGAGGGAGAGAGAGAGAGAGAGAGAGAGGGAGAGGGGTAGGGAGTGATGGAGAGGGAGAGAGAGAGAGAGAGAGAGAGAGAGGGGAGTGAGTGATGGAGAGGGAGAGAGAGAGGGAGAGGGGGAGGGAGTGATGGAGATGGAGAGAGAGAGAGAGAGAGAGAGGGAAAGGGGTGGGAGTGATGGAGGGGGAGAGAGAGAGAGGGGGAGGGAGGGAGGGAGGGAGGGAGGGAGGGAGGGAGGGAGGGAGGGAGGGAGGGAGGGAGGGAGGGAGGGAGGGAGGGCTCAGTGGGCTAGGATAGAAGGATGGGACAGAGAGTAAATCTTCACACACAGCTGTCCTCTATCTCCTGTAGTAGGGTACCAGGACACTGCAGGTGATGCTATATACATACTATCTCATACTCATTACTGTCATGGAACACCTACACATGACTGATGTACTGTACAGTCAAGCCTCATTTACTGTAGCTGTCCACCTTTAACAGTACGTTTCCATCACAAACACACTACCACACACTTGGTGTGGTCAACAAACAAAAATATTGTTGCACCACGTGTGCACTCTCAATGACCCCAACACACATAGACACTGTACTGTTGACTAACCCCATTCCGTACCAAAACCGCAACATTCAAACGAGGCTGCAAAGAAAACTAATGGGACTGTAGCGACTGTGTTGGCATCAAAATCTGGGGTGTGAACTATGTTTCTATTCAAGCGTTGACTGACATGGTAATGTCCCAATAGTATTGGAGAAAAGTGGAAAAAACGGACACCTCTGACGCTGTATGTTAAATTGTGACATGTCATGACATAACGTACAGCACGCATAATGCAAATGATTCTGTGTCTTACAGCCTCTCTCCACCAGGTGTAGCGCTTCTCTCACAGTTTAAAAACAAGAAAGGGACAGGGACAGGGACAGGGACAGGGACAGGGACAGCCGCTGTTAACTTCAGAAGATAACTTCAGCGCCGCCCTAAAAACCCCATTCAAATTCAACACAAACCTTCAAATAATGTCATGACACATTATATAAACTCTTTATAGTGTTTATTTACATTTTAAGTTGGACAAATCGGGTGAAAAAAGCTGTTTCCCCACACGGAGGGCATGTTGTCCGGTCCTCTGGCAGTCTCTATGGGGGTACCACAGGGTTCAATTCTCGGGCCGACTCTTTTCTCTGTATATATCAATGATGTTGCTCTTGCTGCGGGTGATTCCCTGATCCACCTCTACGCAGACGACACCATTCTGTATACTTCTGGCCCTTCCTTGGACACTGTGCTATCTAACCTCCAAACGAGCTTCAATGCCATACAACACTCCTTCCGTGGCCTCCAACTGCTCTTAAACGCTAGTAAAACCAAATGCATACTTTGCAACCGTTCGCTGCCTGCACCCGCCCGCCCGACTAGCATCACCACCCTGGACGGTTCCGACCTAGAATATGTGGACATCTATAAATAGCTAGGTGTCTGGCTAGACTGTAAACTCTCCTTCCAGACTCATATTAAACATCTCCAATCCAAAATCAAATCAAGAATCGGCTTTCTATTTCGCAACAAAGCCTCCTTCACTCACGCCGCCAAACTTACCCTAGTAAAAGTGACTATCCTACCGATCCTCGACTTCGGCGATGTCATCTACAAAATAGCTTCCAATACTCTACTCAGCAAACTAGATGCAGTTTATCATAGTGCCATCCGTTTTGTTACTAAAACCCCTTATACCACCCACCACTGCGACCTGTATGCTCTAATCGGCTGGCCCTAGCTACATATTCGTCGCCAGACCCACTGGCTCCAGGTCATCTATAAGTCCATGCTAGGTAAAGCTCCGCCTTATCTCAGTTCACTGGTCACGATAACAACACCCACCCGTAGCACGCGCTCCAGCAGGTATATCTCACTGATCATCCCAAAAGCCAACACCTCATTTGGCCGCCTTTCCTTCCAGTTCTCTGCTGCCTGTGACTGGAACGAATTGCAAAAATCGCTGAAGTTGGAGACTTTTATTTCCCTCACCAACTTTAAACATCTGCTATCTGAGCAGCTAACCGATCGCTGCAGCTGTACATAGTCCATCTGTAAACAGCCCACCCAATTGACCTACCTCATCCCCTTACTTTTTTTATTTATTTACTTTTCTGCTCTTTTGCACACCAGTATCTCTACTTGCACATGATCATCTGATGATTTATCACTCCAGTGTTAATCTGCTAAATTGTAATTATTCGCTCCTATGGCCTATTTATTGCCTACCTCCTCATGCCTTTTGTTAACTCTGTGTTGTCTGTTCACACTGCTATGCTTTATCTTGGCTAGGTCGCAGTTGTAAATGAGAACTTGTTCTCAACTAGCCTACCTGGTTAAATAATTGTGAAACATTTTTTTTTTTTTTTTTTTTAAATAACGGGATATCTATCACGCAGTAGGTTTCTCTTCCCCACCCGTCAATTTCAAAAAGACCCGACAGAGCTCATTGCCTTCTTCAATCATGCAGAGAGGGGCAGCATGAAGGCCTCGTCATTCATTTTGCTGGAAATTGTGCTTTACAATGGTATTCATATTACAGTTGACCTGGAAGTATTACGTTTTTTGGGCGCTAAAATAAGGTAAATTGTACGTTACAGCACGATGTACAGAAGTTTTATCTTGGCCAGGTCGCAGTTGTAAATGAGAACTTGTTCTCAACTGGCCTACCTGGTTAAACAAAGGTGAAATAAATACAATTTTTAAAAAGTGCGTTAGCTAACTATAGTAGAGTGAGTCTTCTATCAATATTGAAGCCGTGGCTTCTATGTATACACCTCACTATACACCTCACTGTCCCTCTCTGTGTATCTCTCTTTACTGCAGAAAGAGCTGAGGAGGGAAATGGCCGCCACAGAGGAATTTACTCTGGTGTTTGGTTTTCTTTAATCCCAACCACTTCAGGAAGGTCTCTCTCTCTCTCTCTCTCTCTCTCTCTCTCTCTCTCTCTCTCTCTCTCTCTCTCTCTCTCTCTCTTCAGCCCTATCTTTAACCTCCCTCCCTCCCTCTCTCTCTCTCTCTCTCTCGCTCTCGCTCTCTCTCTCTCTCTCTCTCTGTCTCTCTCTTTCTCTGTCTCTCTATCTCACAGAAAGTTGTAAGGTGGTGCAGATGAGCAATATTCTGTCTGAGTTAAATGCCAGAGTATCACTTGTGTTTACATTAGTGACCACAGCCCCCTGAGGCCTGGCTTACAGGAGCCATCCATGTTTATTCTTGTTGGAAACAAGACACTGCTGTAGGCAGGGGCGCAACTTTGGTTTTAGAAGTGGGGGGGACATAATTAGGCGTCCGCATGGTGCTCGTTTTGTATCAAATTCCAATGATAAAACTGGGGGGGGACAAAAACGCAGTTTCAGAATGTGGAGGGGACATGTCCCCCCATCCCCAGTGAAAAGTTCACCCCTGGCTGTAGGTGTACGAACCTCTCTCTCTCTTTCTCTCTCTCTTTTTTCCTCCCTCTCTCTATGTTAGTAGGTGAAAAGATACATACTTCTTCCCCAGTCACAGGTGTTATATGTGTTTGGAGGTATTTATGTGTGTGTGTGTGTGTGTGTGTGTGTGTGTGTGTGTGTGTGTGTGTGTGTGTGTGTGTGTGTGTGTGTGTGTGTGTGTGTGAGTGTGTGTGTGTGTGTGTGTGTGTGTGTGTGTGTGTGTGTGTGTGTGTGTGTGTGTGTGTGTGTGTGTGTGTGTGTGTGTGTGTGTGGGTGCGTGAGCATGTTTCCTAATAATTGACCTTGAATGACCATCTGAATTACCCAATCTTTTTCTTTAACCTCAAAACATAACTGATGAAATAATTCCAGACCATAAACTTACATGTTACTAGTCACACACAGACACACATACACACAAACACACCTACCCCTTTGATAATTTGGTTGGATTTGACCAAAACCACAAAATGCGAAAATCACACTCTCACAGCCCCAAAAGCTGAGGGAACTCTCACACTCCAAACCTCAAATAAAACTAGAAAATAACTTTCACTATTTCACTCTATTTCACAAAAAGAGGAATAGAACTTATGACCACAAAGCACTAAACATTTGTTTTTCCTCAGTGATATTATGATATTTCTAAGATTTATGTTCAGGATTCATCTTTCTGCCTTCTTCGCAAGCCATGTTGGCATACGGTCAATGTGTCCTGGTGTCAAGGTATGAGCATTCATCCCAGTGCCATCTAGCTCCCTCTCATGGCTGAGCCTCATACTACAGTTGAGATATTCAAGAGAAGTCAACAGGATTTTTTTTATTTCCAAACAATATTATCTCTGTGGGCACCAATGCCCATCTTTGACACAAAATGTAACATCAATACGTTTTTATTAGACTTGTATTGTGGATGTATATCCTGGGAACCTCTTGTACCCCATTAGACCGCATTTGCCAGCAGCATCCCACCCTGCATCCCACTGTTGGCTTGCCTCTGAAACTAAGCAGGGTTGGTTCTGGTCAGTCCCTGGATGGGAGACCAGATGCTGCTGGAAGTGGTGTTGGAGAGCCAGTAGGAGGCACTCTTTCATCTGGTCTAAAAAATATCCCAATGCCTCAGTGCAGTGATTAGGGACATAACCCTGTGTAGGGTGCTATCTTTCAGATGGGATGTTAAATGGGTGTCCTGACTCTCTGTGGTCACTAAAGATCCCATGGCACTTATTGTAAGAGTAGGGGTGTTAACCCTGGTGTCCAGGCTAAATTCTGGCCCTCATACTGTCACCTAACCATCCCCAGCTTACAATTGGCTTATTCATCCACCCTCCTCTCCCCTGTAACTATTCCCCAGGTTGTTGCTGTAAATGAGAATGTGTTCTGAGTCAACTTACCTAGTAAGATAAAGGTTAAAAAAAAGACCAATGGGGCCTGAAGACTGAGACAGATGCTCTGGACCCAGGCATGCAATCCTCTCTCTCTCTCCCTCATATATGCACATTCTCTTACTCTACTTCCTGCTCCTTCACTCTGCCAAGTCTTCAATTTGGTGGCCCAATGAGTAATTGTGTGTTGTTGATGAGTAAGTGAGAGTCGGTCATTAGGCTGGATGTGGAAAGTCTCTGCATGGGAAAGCCTTGGTGTGTTTCCCCTGTTGTGTCCAGGGTGACAGTCTGAGAGAGGGTTTCTAAACACATGCCATTGTAAACACGCTCTGAAGAGGCATGCAAGCAGCCCACTCAGCCTGTACAGTATATGTCTCCCTGGGTTTTCATCCCCTCTGGTTGCATGGTGCTTTAACGGAGCCAAAGATAATGGAAGATGTCAGAGAGCTGAGGTAGTCATAGGTAGGGCCAAAGACCCCTTAAGCCCTTAGAGACTAGGTGGGAAGAAGTGTAAATTGAAGTAATTCAGATTTAAAAAATCAGATTGTTTTATTGTTGTCATCTCAACGTTAATAACACAGTAATCAAGACTCTGACCTCATTGTACAGGGTCCCATTGATATTGGAACACCTGCCAATTCATTTTAGGTCTCTCCCTCTGCATGAAAGCAAATTAGATTTAAAAAACAGATAAAAAAAATACCTTATGGAACAGCGGGGACTGTGAAGCAACACAAACATAGGCACAGACACATGCATACACACACACACACACACACACACACACACACACACGATAACATACGCACTATACATACATATGGATTTACTACTGTAGATATGTGGTAGTGGTGGAGTAGGGGACTGAGGGCACACAGTGTGTTGTGAAATCTGTGAATGTATTGTAAAGTTTTTAAAATTGTATAAACTGCCTTAATTTTGCTGGACCACAGGAAGAGTAGCTGCTGCTTTTGGCATCCATAATAAATACAAATACAAATGTAACTATGGAAATGCTGCAAATCAAATCAAATTGTATTTGTCACATGCGCCGAATACAATAGGTGTAGACCTTACTGTGAAATGCTTACTTACAAGCTTACAATGTCCAATGCGAGTAAGAGACTTCACATCGTGGAGGCCCGAAGGAGACCCTATGAGAAGTTTGGCAGGAGATGCCTCCTGTGCCCTGTTCACCCTGACCACCCCCTGGATGCTCCTGCTACACCCCACTACACCCCCTTTCACCTCCACGCACCCCGACCTTATAAGACACATTTTCCTGTTTGTGTTTCCTGTGTGATTACAGTAGTTGTTGGAATTACAGAGAGCGAGAGACTGACAGACAGGGGACTGTACAGTAGGGAATGCCCAGATACATGCCACAGCTGTATTGGTGGAAATATGCAAACGTGTGCAGTTCTGATTTGACAGTTCTGATTTGACAGTTCTGATTTGACAGTTCTGATTTGACCGTTCTGATTTGAAGGTTTAAGGGAAACTGCCGTCATACTACTAAACTGTTGCATCATTATATTAGTGAGAGGATTGATACATGAGCTTAGGGTTTATTATTGAGTTATCAAATTAAGAGTTTATTTCCAAAGCACTATATATCCATTTCAGAAATGTTGGCAAATTAGGTTTTATTGTTTAAAAAAATTATGAAAGAGATTGTTTTTTTGTTTTTTTACTGTCTAATCATGGTATGGGGTTGTTCAATGACAGACATGTATTTGTTTAAAATCGATAATTTTAGAGTGACAAATGTCGTGTCTTTGGCTATGCCAGATTAAGTGATATGACATGCTATTCTATAAAATCCTTTCTCCGTAATAACTATTACCTGATTGAGCTAATCATGTACGTAAATGTAATTAACTAGAAAGTCGGGGCACCACGAAATAATATTTATAGAGCTGTTATCTTCCGAATAAACTCTTAAAGACCTAGTAATATTTTACATCAATAGCAGTCAATATTAATCGTCACCTTATTTCAGTCTCATCTGAAAGTTGTAAATTCTTGGTTATCTTCATGAACCCTGGCTAACACGTTGAATCAGCAATACAAAATTGAAGTTTAATTATCTTTTTACTAAATACCTAACTAATCACACAGAATTACATATACACAGAATGAATCAAACCTTGATTACAAATTATGTCATAAAGGAAAACGTCCCTAGCGGGCGGAACAGATATGACAGCTGGTTACACAAAAGAAAAGGGGGCTGGGTTTGAGTGAAAGAGCGGGACGACTTGAGGAACCAAGGGGAGAAGCCATGCTATCGCAAATACAGTATCTTATGCATTCTAAATTACCGCCCATTTGGAAAGGAAAATGCAATAAATATTTACTCTGAGCTGCACTTCGGTAGGTTGGTGGTAGATGGAAGGCCGTGTTGCCCAACCGAGTCCTTTGTCCTTTGAAGAATGTCTCTACGTTGTAGTAACGTCGTTGTGTAGTAGACGGGATACTCGGTCTGTTCTTTCCTAATTTACGTTTGCAGCTGCTGTTGCTAACTCCACGTCTAGGAGGTATCACTTCTGTAGTGAATAAGAGTTCAAAGTTCATACCATTCGCAACCAAAGCTCACGCTGATGTTGGCTTAGTTCTGTAGTTGACATGTTAGTCCTTTTTAACGTAGGGACCGTCGTCCTCACATCCTTGGAACAGGAGGTTACATTTTCGTCAAGGGCTTATATAGTGGAGGGGGAAAAGGGGTGTGTTTCATAATTTACAACCCATGTCTCTTCACGTGGGCGGGCCACTGAGTCGGGCCTAATTCACTCATGAAAACCCAATTCTCACATTTTAGAAGCTAAAATCACATTTCATCCCATCATGAATAATTTCATATTCAAACATTTAAATTGAACAACAATTCCATGTGAATCCGATAACTCTGATGTGTAGACTTTCCACTGTAGAGTTTATGTCATTCTATCATTGATCAGAATGTCTCAGATGACAACCGAACTGAATATATTCATTAAGTACCACCGCATATGTTCAATTGGTCGGATTACCAGACTCAATTGGACTCATTACCAGACTCATTACCAGATTCAATTGGTCATTTCCCCCCACCTTCTGATGTTCCCAGAATCTCCATGTTAACCAAGGGGTTTTCTAATGTCACATCAGTAGGGTAGAGAGAGGAAAAAGGGGGGAAGAGGTATTTATGACTGTCATAAACCTACCCCCAGGCCAACGTCATGACACAAATAATCATGTTTTTTTTTGCAAAACGCTATATATCTGCCTGACTCGCAGAGAAATAAGTAGTACTGCTAGGTTTACACAGTCAAATGTAAGAAATACGTTTAGAAAATGATTAAGAACTGTACAAATTATACATTTGTGACATCAATATTAATACAATTTTAAAAAATATATATTCAATTGTCACGCCCTGAGCCTTTTAATTTCTCTATTTGGTTAGGTCAGGGTGTGATTTGGGTGGGCATTCTAGTTTTATATTTCTTTGTTGGCTGGGTATGGTTCCCAATCAGAGGCAGCTGTCTATCGTTATCTCTGATTGGGAATCATACTTAGGCAGCCTGTTTTTCCACCCTAGTTTGTGGGATGTTGTTTTTGCACAGTAGCTGTATAGCCCTGCAGAACTTTACGTTCGTTTTTTTCCCCTTTGTTGTTTTTGGTGTTATTTCAAATAAAGTACGATGAACACTTTCCACGCTGCGCTTTGGTCTCATTCCGACGACGGACGTAACAGCAATAAAGTAATATGAGATCTGTATGTAAAACATTTACATTTGTCATTTTAGTAATTTAGCATGCTGTTATTGTTACCTAACTAGGAGTGCTGGGTGCAGAGTCAGGCGCAGAGAGCAGAGGTTTAAGGAAAACCGTATTTATTCCGATGAGAAAAGGTCATGCCAAAACAACAGGCGAATAAATGACCGGCCCAAAACAGGACACAAACAGTCCGGAAAAATACAAACAATACCATCCACAAAACAGAACAGAGAAACAAGCCCGCACAAAAGCAGGCGGGCATAACAGGCTTAAATAGCCCTAAACCAAACCCCAAACAAGAAACAGGTGAAACCAATAAGACATAACCAACAGAAAAGGAAAAGGGAATCGGTGGCAGCTAGTAGACCGGTGACGACGACCGCCGAGCGCCACCCGAACAGGAAGGGGAGCCACCTTCGGTGGAAGTCGTGACAGTACCCCACCCTCACGCGGCTCCTGCAGCACGCCGACACCGGCCTCGAGGGCGACCCGGAGGGCGAGGCGCAGGGCAATCCGGATGGAGGCGATGGAAATGCCTCAGCAGTGATGGATCCAAGATGTCCCCCACCGGTACCCAGCACCTCTCCTCCGGACTGTACCCCTCCCAGTCCACGAGGTACTGTAGGCCCCTCACCCGGCGTCTAGAGTCCAGAATAGAACGTACTGTGTACGCCGGGGACCCCTCGATATCCAGAGTTGGCGGAGGGACATCCGGCACCTCACCTTCCTGCAGAGGACCAGCTACCACCGGCCTGAGGAGAGACACATGAAACGAAGGGTTAATACGATAGTAAGAAGGGAGCTGTAACCTATAACACACCTCGTTTATCCTCCTCAGGACTTTAAATGGCCCCACACACTGCGGCCCCAGCTTCCGGCAGGGTAGGCGGAGTGGCAGGTTTTGGGTCGAAAGCCAGACCCTGTCCCCCGGTGCGAACACGGGGGCCTCACTGCGGTGGCGGTCAGCGCTCCTCTTCTGCCGCCCACCAGCTTGTTTGAGTTATTCCTGGATGGCCCTCCAGGTCTCCTGTGAGCGCTGCACCCACTCCTCCACCGCAGGAGCTTCGGTCTGGCTCTGATGCCACGGTGCCAGGACTGGCTGGTAGCCCAACACGCACTGAAAAGGCGACATGTTCGTGGAGGAGTGGCGGAGTGAGTTCTGAGCCACCTCCGCCCATGGGACGTACCTCGCCCATTCTCCTGGCCGGTCCTGGCAATACGATCGCAGAAACCTACCCACATCCTGGTTCACTCTCTCCACCTGCCCATTACTCTCGGGGTGATAACCCGAGGTCAGGCTGACCGAGACCCCCAAACGCTCCATAAATGCCCTCCAAACTCGGGACGTGAACTGGGGACCCCGATCAGAAACGATGTCCTCAGGCACCCCGTAGTGCCGGAAGACGTGGGTAAACAGGGCCTCCGCAGTCTGTAGGGCCGTAGGGAGACCGTGCAACGAGAGGAGACGGCAGGACTTAGAAAACCGATCCACAACAACCAGGATCGTAGTGTTCCCCTGAGACGGGGGAAGATCGGTGAGAAAATCCACCGACAGATGGGACCACGGCCGTTGTGGAACGGGGAGGGGCTGTAACTTCCGTCTAGGCATGTGTCTAGGAGCCTTACTCTGAGCGGACACTGAACAGGAGGAGACATAAAACCTCACGTCCTTAGCTAAGGTGGGTCACCAGTACTTTCCCCTAAGACCCCACACTGTCCTCTCAACACCCGGATGACCCGAAGAGGGTAGCGTATGAGCCCACCGAATCAATTGATCACGAACACCAAGCGGCACGTACTGAAGACCCGCTGGACTCTGTGGAGGCGCAGGTTCCAATCGTAACGCCCGCTCGATGTCCGCGTCCACCGCCCATACCACCGGTGCCACCAGACATGAAGCTGGAAAGATGGGAGTAGGATCGATGGACCGATCCTCGGTGTCATAGAGACGGGACAGCTCGTCGGCCTTCGTGTTAAGGGAACCTGGTCTATAGGAGATAGTGAACCTAAATCTGGTGAAAAACATGGCCCACCTTGCCTGACAAGGGTTCAGTCTCCTCACTGCCCGGATATACTCCAGATTACGGTGGTCAGTCCAGATGAGGAAAGGGTGCTTAGCCCCCTCAAGCCAATGTCTCCACACTTTCAGAGCTTTTACCACAGCTAACAACTCCCGGTCCCCCACATCATAGTTTCGCTCCGCCGGCCCGAGCTTCTTCGAAAAGAAAACGCAGGGGCGGAGCTTCGGTGGTGTGCCCGAGCGCTGTGATAGCACGGCTCCAACCCCAGCCTCGGACGCGTCCACTATGAACGCCGACGAGGGGTCCGGATGGGCCAACACGGGAGCGTCGCTAAACAGCGCCTTCAGACGATTGAAAGCTCTGTCTGCCTCTGCTGACCACCGCAAACGCACCGGCTCCCCCTTCAGCAGTGAGGTAATGGGAGCTGCCACCTGGCCAAAACCCCAGATAAACCTCTGGTAGTAATTGGCAAACCCTAAAAACCGCTGCACCTCCTTTACCGTGGTTGGAGTCGGCCAATTACGCACGGCCTTGACGCGGTCACACTCCATCACCACCCCCGAGGTGGAAATGCGATAACCCAGGAAGGAAACGGCTTGTTTGGAGAACACACATTTCTCCGCCTTGACGTATAGGTCATGCTCCAGCAGTCGCCCAAGTACCTTGCGCACCAGAGACACATGTGCAGCGCTTGTGGCGGAATAGATCAGGATATCATCAATATACACCACCACACCCTGCCCGTGCAGGTCCCTGAGAATCTCATCTACAAAGGGTTGAAAGACGGCTGGAGCATTCTTCAACCCATACGGCATGACGAAGTACTCATAATGGCCAGATGTGGTACTAAACACGGTTTTCCACTCATCTCCCTCCCGGATATGCACCAGATTATACGTGCTCCTGAGGTCCAGTTTAGTGAAAAAACGCGCTCCGTGAAATGATTCAACCGCCGTAGCGTTGAGAGGTAGCGGGTAACTAAACCCCACTGTGATGGCATTTAGACCTCTATAATCAATGCACGGACGCAGACCTCCCTCCTTTTTTTCACAAAAAAGAAACTCGAGGAGACGGGTGACGTGGAGGGCCGAATGTACCCCTGCCCCAGAGATTCAGTGACATATGTCTCCATAGCCACTGTCTTCTCCTGTGACAATGGGTACACGTGACTCCTGGGAAGTGCTGCGTTTACCTGGAGGTTTATCGCGCAATCCCCTCGTCGATGAGGTGGTAATTTGGTCGTCCTCTTCTTACAGAAGACGATAGCCAAATCGGCATATTCTGAGGGAATGTGCACAGTGGAAACCTGGTCTGGACTCTCCACCGTCGTGGCACCAATGGAAACTCCTATACACCTACCTGAACACTCCTCTGACCACCCTGGAGAGCCCCCTGTTTCCATGAAATCCTAGGATTGTGACTAGCCAGCCAGGGAACCCCCAGCACCACTGGAAACGCAGGTGAATCAATAAGGAAGAGACTAATCCGCTCCCCATGATCCCCCTGCGTTACCATGTCCAGTGGAACCGTTGCCTCCCTTACCAGCCCTGACCCTAACGGTCGGCTATCTAAGGAGTGCACGGGAAAGGGTGGATCTATCGGCACCAGCGGAATCCCTAACCTACGAGCGAGTCCGCGATCCATAAAGTTCCCAGCTGCGCCTGAATCAACTAGCGCCTTATGCTGGAGAGAGGGAGAAAACTCAGGGAAAGAGATTAGTAAAAACATGTGACCAACAGGGAGCTCTGGGTGACCAAGAAGTGTCACCTGGGGTGACCAAGAAGTGCTCTGCCTGCCCTTGTCACGATCGTCGTCCTCCTCATCTGAGGAGGAGTAGTAAGAAGGATCGGAGGACCAAAATGCAGCGTGATGATTATCCATTTTAATTAGAAAACTTGAAAACAAAGAACAAAACAATAAACGGACAAACGAACGAAAACGCAACAGTCCCGTATGGTGACATACAAAAAAGACACAGAAACAGGAACAATCACCCACAACCCACAATACAAAACAGGCTACCTAAATATGGTTTCCAATCAGAGACAACTACTAACACCTGCCTCTGATTGAGAACCATATCAGGCCAAACACATAGAAATAGACAAACTAGACATACAACATAGAATGCCCACTCAGATCACACCCTGACCAATGAAAACATAGAAACATACAAAGCAAACTATGGTCAGGGCGTGACAGCCCTCTCGACTACCAGACAAGCTCCTCCAGCACCGGTCGGCAGTGTGTTCTCTCCGACCACAGCTGGTGCAGGAGGAGCCTCCTCCTCTGGTTCCCCTCGATGCGGCCCCCCCTAACTCCATAGGTATTGGAGCGGGAGGGCCGGGAGGTGGAACTAACAGGGCCCGTTCTGAACGCCCGCGGGCAGCTAGCAGGTTGTCCAGTCGGATCGACATGTCTATGAGCTCGTCAAGGGAGAGGCGTCCCGACAAGCTAGCTCCCTGCGGACGTCCTCCCGGAGGCTACACCGGTAGTGGTCCATCAGGGCCCTGTCATTCCACCCCGCTCTAGCGGCCAAGGTCCGAAACTCCAGCGCGAAGTCCTGCGTGCTCCTCGTCTCCTGCCTAAGGTGGAACAGCCGTTCACCGGGTGAACTCTGGGTAGTGGTCCCTTGCGGAGTCTGGGCTGTTCCAAACCGCGTTGGCCCACTCCAGGGCTCTGCCTGTCAGGCAGGAGACGAGGACGCCACGCTCTCCTCACCAGAGGGAGTCGGGCGAACGGTAGCCAGGTATAGATCGAGCTGGAGCAAGAATCCCTTGCACCCAGCCGCCGTTCCATCATACTCCCTTGGGGGCGCGAGATGAAGAGCGCTGGACCCGGACGCCGCCGGAGGAGTCGATTGAGTAGTCGAAGGAGGAGCTGGAGGTGCGGTAGGGAGACCACTCCTCTCCCATCGGTCCATTCTCTCCATCATCTGGTCCATCGCTGACCCGATTCTATGGAGGATGGCCGTGTGATGGAGGACACGCTCCTCCATAGATGGGAGAGGGGTTGCAGCTGCTCCTGCTGACTCCATACTATGGTGCGGGCTTCTGTTACGTAACTAGGAGTGGTGGGTGCGGAGTCAGGCGCAGAAAGCAGAGGTTTAAGGAAAACCGTATTTATTCCGGTGAGAAAAGGTCATGCCAAAACAACAGGCGAATAAATGACCGGCCCAAAACAGGACACAAACAGTCCGGAAAAATACAAACAATACCATCCACAAAACAGAACAGAGAAACAAGCCCACACAAAAGCAGGCGGGCATAACAGGCTTAAATAGCCCTAAACCAAACCCCAAACAAGAAACAGGTGAAACCAATAAGACATAACCAACAGAAAAGGAAAAGGGAATCGGTGGCAGCTAGTAGACCGGTGACGACGACCGCCGTCGACCACCTTTTTTTGCAAAAGAACACATTTTAATTCACATCTAAAATCTGTGAATTAAAACATCAGAAAAATTGGTGGGTATAGTGTTTTGGAAATAAACTGTTCAAATACGGAGTTGTATGTTAGTTTGACCCTATGCCACTAATCCTGTATGTTTTGGGATATAAATAATCCTGTTGAGTAAACTACTGAATTATTATTCCTCTTCAAGAAACTGTTGCATTGGCCACAAGTGTATCGGTGCTGCTCACTCGAAGACTGTTTTAATGTAAAAGAAAATAATCAACTTTGTTAAACAGATAACAAATAAGTGAAAAGCATCTGTTTGTTCTGAAGGAATCATTTTGGAAAATCAGGGAATGGAATGTATTGTGTGGTTTGTGTCAGGAGCAAAGTTATCATGGACAACATACTGCAGCTGCATCCAGGTCTGAATGAACTAGCGATAGGAAGATTAGCAGTAGATTTGATCTACTAAAACCTTTTCTCTCTCAAATACTGTTATTATTAAATAACTTACATAATATTCTGAATTGGATTTTCATTAACTAAGTAATAGTGTTATTTATTCAGTAAATGTACTAATTTAATTCAGTAAATGATAAATAATAGACATCCACTAGTTACATCTTTAAAGTTTCCATACTTGGCCCATTATTCATACATTTTGCAGGTAATGAAATAGCAATAATTTCTGATATTAAAATGAAAACACATTTGCTCTGTAAATATGCAACTTGAAAACACGGAAGTAAAAAACAGAAGTGAATGCAGAAAATCCCTCCGTATTTCAACATAGGTAAATAACCATGGCTAATGCTGTGCAATGGTTATTTTCATTTTAGTCACATGATTTGTCTCACACAATATTTCATGTGTCATTGCAACAAAGTACATTACCGAGGACTACTGTACATTTCCGGGAGGTTTCCTGCACACAGATTAAGCCTAATCCTGGACTGAAAAGCATGTTCAATGGAAATTCTCCACTGTTTTAGCTTTTTAGTCAAAGACTAATCCTAATATGTGTCTGGGAAACCGGCCCTTCGTGTTTCTTGTTGGACTCAATAAGGAGTAGTCCTGAGTAGCACCACTAGAGGGTAATGTGGTAACATAAACTCTGATTGTGGATTCACTGGACTGGCTCGCCAGTTTATTACTGAGTTGAATAGGGCAGAGAATTACCAAGGTAACTTAGGCTTTACCAAGGTGTATGGAAATAGCATTCGTACCCCATTCACTTGTTTTCCTCTTTCACAAGCTATCCTTAGCTTGTTTCATATCTTTGAAAGATTCCCCATAGCATTACCCATAGTTCTTCTTGGTTCTTCTTGGTTACATAACAAGGTCTATCCTCTACAGCTAGTGTAGCCTTCACTAGCATGGTTAGCCAGCCATAGGGGATGTGCTTCAGTGAGCTCTACAGCTCTGCGTTACCTTCCCCTCAAGCCCCAGTGTGGTGCATGTTAGACTTACATGCAAATGAGCAGACAGAAATACACTTTCCCCCCTCACCTGGCTGCTGTTTATAACCATGCAAATGACTGCATGTTACCCTGCCAGGCTGTCGATGAGACTGTGCTTACTGGGAGATTATTTTAGCTCAGTGTTTGTTATGTTTGTGAACCATGACGTTGATATTCTTCATGGGTGGCGGGCTGAATGGTGGCTGTCAACATTTTGTTTGCATGAAAACCTTCCAGATTGATATCATGTGTGGTTATTCTGTAATTCTTATCAGAAAAGTTCCCAGGTCCCTTTTTTATTTTCTCATAATGATCGTTGATTACAGAAAAGTGTCCTTCATACTAAATAGTAGCCAAAATGTATTTACATCTACAACAGAATATTTTGCAAACATTAATTAGCTAGTGATGTGTTTACATTATATCCAACCAATTCTTACATTTCATTCAAAATACATCAGGATATTACACATTGCAAGATATACAACCTTTGGTCAAATGTGTTTACATAATAGGTGGCTCATGTTCAGGTTCCGGTCGACCTCAGAGAGGGAAGCGTGTCCTACACAGGCATTCTGCAGTCAACAGACAACCCTGTAGCCCTATAGCTGAGGTTGGACCACAGGCTCCTCCAGCTGCACTCCAACCGTTATAGACCGACTTTTATTAATATCCATCCCAGCAGCACCTGTGGCCTGAGCGGGCGGTTTTTCCTCAGTAAGAGGTTGTGTAATCAGGTAACATGTCTGGGGTCTGATGTGGTGGTTTCACCTCCAAAATGTTGTTCCTCTATCATACATGACAGGGTTGGATCATTCCATTTTGAAGAAAAAATCTATATCAACATTAGTTTCAGGGGGTATAGTGTGCATAACTTATGCACATAAATGTTTGCTTTATCTTTAAGATTTCTTGTAATTGTGCTAAATGTGCTAAAGTTTTCTAGTGCAGGTCTGCAGGAAGTTATTTCCACCTCCTTGTTACCAACTAGGTTTTAATTCCTTCACAAAGCTGCGACTTCAGTCACCAAGACACTTGTGATTCACACATCTTAATACTGCTTATTTACAACCTCTATAGAGAGAAATATTAATGGCATCTTTTTGTAGGCACTAACTCCGCCCTGGTTCATTGGACTAAACCTATGGGAAAATGAATGGCGTTTTTGTAGGGGTTTTTAATAAACGCCGAAAATAAGGTCTGTGGTAAACACAGGCTTAGGAAATCTTATATATTTTGCTCTATGAGATCATCTTCACCAGCTAATGTGACATTCTGTGAATTTTGAAGCATTTATGTAATAAAAAAAGCATTTATGTTAACTGACTGATATTATGTCATAGAATAAAACGTATAAGATCTCCTACGCCTGTGTTAACCTCAGACCTTCTTTTTTGGCTTTTAACCCTAAACTCTATTCCTTCCCTATTCATTTTCCCCATAGGAATGGATGAATAAACCAGAGGCAACTCATTTACATTTTTTAGGACTACAAGCTGCGAGAGCTATATACATATCATATACAGTACCAGTCAAAAGTTTGGACGCACCTACTCATTCAAGGGATTTTACTGTTTTCTACATTGTAGAATAATAGTGGAGACATCAAAACTATGAAATAACACATATGGAATCATATGAAAAAGTGTTAAAAAAATTAAAATATATTTGAGATTTGAGATTCTTCAAAGTAGCCACCATTTGCCTTGATGACAGCTTTGATTGGAACCAAAAATCTAAAATTTGCACTCATTAGACCAAAGGACAGATTTCTACTGGTCTAATGTTCATTGCTCGTGTTTCAAGGCTCAAGCAAGTCTCTTCTTATTATTGGTGTCCTTTAGTAGTGGTTTCTTTGCAGCAATTCGACCATGAAGGCCTGATTCACAGTCTCCTCTGAACAGTTAATGTTGAGATGTGTCTGTTACTTGAACTCTGTGAAGCATTTATTTGGGCTGCAATTTCTGACACTAACTCTAATGAACTTATCCTCTGCAGCAAAGGAAACTCTGGGTCTTCCTTTCATGATGCGGTCCTCATGAGAGCTAGTTTCATCATAAATCTTGATGGTTTTTGCGACTGATTGACTGACCTTTATGTCTTAAAGTAATGATGGACTGTCGTTTCTCTTTGCTTATTTGAGCTGTTCTTGCCATAATATGGACTATCTTCTGTATACCACCCCTACCTTGACACAACACAACTGATTAGCTCAAACACATTTAGAAGGAAAGAAATTCCACAAATTAACCTGTTAACTGAAATGCATTCCAGGTGATTACCTCATGAAGCTGGTTGAGAGAATGCCAAGAGTGTGCAAAGCTGTTATCAAGGCAAAGGTTGGCTACTTTGAAGAATCGCAAATATAAAATATATTTGGATTTTTATTAACACCATTTTGGTTACTACATGATTCCATATATGTTATTTCATAGTTTTGATGTCTTCACTATTATTCTACAATGTAGAAAATAGTAAAAATAAATAAAAACCCTTGAATGAGTAGGTGGGTCCAAACTTTTGACAGGTACTGTACACTTCAGCTATTCTCATCTCAGGTGCTTTTCTGTGTCTTTCATCTATCGGAACCCTATGACTGTCACCTGTCTTTGAGCTGGCCAACCACATCCTGTCCCCTGACACACACACACACAATCCAGTGAGCACTGAGCCGTTTGAGATGGCCTGGGTCAGAGCGGCAGGTTGGAGCAGAAATCCCCTGTACTGTGACCCTGTGATCACTGTGGCAGCCCCCATACTCTCCCTTGGGACTGACACCCCACCCCACTCTACATCACCACCACCCACCCCCTATTACCCTGCTGACACTGTAAGTTTTGTTTCACCCGAATTCACCCAAATACGAACAGAAGAGCAAATGGTCAACCTAGGACTCACCAAGTTAAAAAAAAAACTATTTAAAAGTTGTCTATATTTCAATGGAGAACAATTCCTGTTCAGCAATGTCCTCTCGATGTGTACAGACACCTCCCCTACACACAATTTCCCCTTTCACTTCTATATGTAGTATTTTCTATGTGAGTATAATCTATGTGCTCCAGCCAGGGTCTTTGACTCCTTGACCATTGTCTGTCTCTGGCTCCAATGCTCTGTGTCTTATTCCTCTTTTCTATAGGGAAGTTGCATTCTGCTCAGTCGGATTCTCTCCGGTCCACATGCTCTTCCTGTCCAGGCCAGGCCAGATGAGGAGGTCACAGATCACTCCTCCGGACAGGAACACCAGATGCTGCAACTCTCAACTGACTTTACACAGTGAGAGCTCTATGTATTTTATGTTCTATGGACTTTAAACTGTGATCTGTACGTGCATGTTAGCTAGTAGGAGATGGATGCAGTATGTTATATGTACTGTATACCTTTATGGCTTTTCAGTTAAAAAAAGGTTCAAACTAAATAAATACAATTGATACCTTTAGATAGCCTACTGTATACATTTCTCACTCATATTAAAGGATTTTCAACACACGCATATGTATGTGTCTTCAGCTGGTCTTGTCTAACTCATTATTTCTGACATTAAAACTTGCTAATAAGCTTCCTATGGGTACAGCCCCCTGTAGAGGCTGGTTACTCACGGGCCCAGACCCACTGGCTTATAGCAGATCACCATGCGCAATGCCAACCGTTGGCTGGAGTGGTGTAAACTCACCGTTCTTGGATTCTGGAGCAGAGGAAACACGTTGTCTGGAGTGATGAATCACACTTCACCATCTGGCAGACTGACGGACGATTCTGGATTTGGCGGATGGCATAAGAACGCTACCTGCCCCAATGCATAGTGCCAACTGTAAAGTTTGGTGGAGGAGGAATAATGGTCTGGGGCTGTTTCACGGTGTGGGCTAGGCCCCTTAGTTCCAGTGAAGGGAAATCATAACGCTACAGCATACAATGACATTCTAAACAATTCAGTGCTTCCAACTTTGTGGCAACAGTTTGGGGAAGGCCCTTTCCTGTTTCAGCATGACAATGCCCCGGTGCACAAAGCGAGGTCCATACAGAAATGGTTTGTCGAAATCGGTGTGGAAGAACTTGACTGGCCTGCACAGAGCCCTGACCTCAACCCCATCGAACACCTTTGGGATGAATTGGAACGCCAACTGCGAGCCAGGCCTAATCGCCCAACATCAGTGCCCGACCTCGCAAATGCTCTTGTGGCTGAATTGAAGACCACGTGTAACCACGCCAACCCAGGACCTCCACATCCGGCTTCATCACCTGCGGGATCGTCTGACACCAGCCACTCGGACAGCTGATGAAACTGTGGGTTTGCACAACCGAAGAATTTCTGCACAAACTCTCATAAACCGTCTCAGGGAAGCTCAACTGTCCCAGTTCTTCCTGTCCCAGTTCTTCCATGCATACTCACCAGACATGTCAACCATTGAGCATGTTTGGGATGCTCTGGATTGAAGTACAGTACCAGTCATAAGTTTGGACACACCTACTCATTCAAGGGTTTTTCTTAATTTGTACTATTTTTTAAATTGTAGAATAATAGTGAAGACATTAAAACTATAAAATAACACATGGAATCAAAATGTATTTTACATTTGAGATTCTTCAAAGTAGCCACCCTTTGTTTGATGACAGCTTTGCACACTCTTGGCATTCTCTCAACCAGCTTCATGAGGAATTTATTTGGATTTGTTTTCCACCATTTTTACACTTTAGTAAAAATAAAGAAAAACCTGTGAATGAGTAGGTGTATGTGTTCCAGTTCCCGCAAATATCCAGCAACTTTGCACAGCCATTGGAGAGGAGTGGGACAACATTCCACAGGCCACAATCAACAGCCTGATCAACTCTATGTGAAGGAGATTTGTTGCGCTGCATGAGGCAAATGGTGGTCACTCCAGATACTGACTGGTTTTCGGATCCACATCCCTACCTTTTTTTAAAAAGGTATCTGTGACCAACAGATGCATATCTGTATTCCCAGTAATTTGAAATCCATAGATTACGACCTAATGAATTTATTTAAATTGACTGATTTCCTTATATGAACTGTAACTCATTCATAAAAAGAGATAGGTGTGAGATAAAGGACGCATTGACCCCCAGAACTTGTGGCTCCTCCGCCTTGCAGGGACCCCTCCCAGAGGGGCTTGGTGGTGGGTTTGGGGTCAGAGGGACATAAGTGAACCGATACTGATTAGAGGAAACAACCCTGGACTGCCGGCCAATGTGTGTGTGCATGTTTGTGGTTCATGTGCATGCATGTGGGTGTGTGTGTGTGTGTGTGTGTGTTTGTGTGGGTGAGGTCAGGTGTCTATCCTCCAGGTTCCAGGATGTGGGTTCCCTCTCCACCTGTCTCTCCACCCCTCAGTGTTCTCGCTGCTCTCCCAGTTCCTCTCTTGTTGACTATTCTCATCTCACACATGCTTGTCTCTAACCCCACTCCTCCCCAGAGACGCCAGTCAAACTCCCAACCCACTCTGATTGCATAATAAAGATCCTTTTCTTAGGAAATCACAGGTTCCAGCATAATATTACATTCTGTTATTTTGTGTATGTCTTGGTTATGCTTCTGCTTCTCACTTGGTATTTACTTTGTCAAATGTTTTTTTTATACCTATATTGTAACAGGAAGTGATGATGAGACAAATCTCTCTTTCACTGATTAGCCTTGTATACAAATCGATACACATCAATATACTCCCGAGTGGCGCAGCAGTCTAAGACACTGCATCTAAGTGCTAGAGGCGTCACTACAGACCCTGGTTTGATTGCAGGGTGTATCACAACCGGCCGTGATTCGGAGTTCCATAGGGCGGCGCACAATTTGCCCAGCGTCGTTAGTGTTTTGCCGGGTTAGGCCGTTGTTGTAAATAATAATTTGTTCTTAACTGACTTGCCTAATTAAATAAAGGTTAAATAAACATCAATACATGAAAAGCAAAACACAATCATAGAATCATTCTTCAGTAAAGTTTCCGCAATCATCCTTTTGAAATGCCCTAGAGGCACCAATTCTTCCACCCTTAGAGAGCCTTGGAGATCATTCCACAAGTCATGTGCAAAAAAACTAAAAGCAGATTTACCTAAATCAGTGGAGATGGAATGGATCTCAAGATTTAGCCTTCCCTAAGACCGGGTCTGGTATCTTGTACGTCTGTAAGTAAAAAATGAAGTAAGGTATGGAGGAAGTTTATAAAGGAGGGCTTTATAAACAAAAACAGTGCTATATAAACAAAAAAATCACATAACAATTGAACAAAACAATGATATAATTGAAACAAGCAGTAGAAAATACCATTTAGCAAAAAGGTTATGTGGGAATGCACCTGTAGATCTCACCAAGACCTTTGAACTTTAAGTCATCATCTATTTGGGTGGGGCAGCTAAAGCATCATCAACAACAACTGTCAATCTTTAATCTGGTATGTATTTACTGTATGTCCCTTATTTATGGAAATTCACACAGTCTTTCTCCACATCCTTCTGTCCTGGGTTTCTGTTACCTGCTTCTCCACCTTGTCCCTGCGGTTAGTGAGGCCAGGATTCATATGATACAGTATCATCCAATCATCAGCACTGATACAGTAACTTAATAACAGTAGTCACAATATAGTATTCAAAATACATCTCAATACAGTTTAGAAAGTAAAATACATATACAGAAGATAGTTTGATTATGCAAACATGTATAATATTGAACACAAGTGAGAGAAGAAAACAAAGTGTTTGCCACTAGATATGACTCCACCCATGGCTTTTCATGCATTGTTTCCTGTAAATGTTGCCTTTCTCCAAAGACAGGCAAACAATAATGATGTTTTAGAGTCTCATATGTAGCCTAGTTACGTATAACTGAATGAATGCAATTCTTGTTTCACATCAAAATTAAATAAATGGAAAACATAGCAGTACAGAAAATCTTACTTTCATGTTCTGCTTTTACATACAACTGGGCTCACATAGGAAAAAGGACATATTTTTATTTCCTGTGTTTTTGAGTGTCAATGGTGAATATGATGAAACAAGATGAGGGGATTCACAGACCAAAACATTGTGAGGGAAGGGAGTGGTTATTGCTGACTATACAGCCCAGTTCAGAGACATCTTTTCATTTTAAGAGAAGTCAGCAACAAATCCAGCCACAAAACCAGAAAGAGAAAAAGCAGATTTCAAGGAAATACTTTGGAGCATAGTAATTCCTCTTTATTTAATCTTTAATTTCTTTGATGATTCTAGTTAGTTCGTGAGAGGCTGAAGTGTATGTCAGTGTCTCTAGATCTGGCATAATGCATGTGTAGAGACCATTACATTCAATTACTACTGTAGTGTCTGTATGATACCACCACAGCCGCTGATGTTGAATGTAAGTCTTGCTTTTTTATGATCATTTATTGTGGGAAACCTCAGACGCCACAAGGCAGTGTTGCAAAACAGGAGACACCACACTGCAACTGTAGACAGAAAATCGAAGCTTGTGCTTCGTGCATAAGTGCACTTCAACACCCCCATAACCAACTTGTCTCATTATAACTAGGGACAGCAGTTTTTCCTGACCACTTGATCTGACCAGGAAGTCTGAGTTATTAGGCCTAGAGTTTGTCCTGCTCAGATCACATAAGTAGAGGCAATAGACCCAATTCTATTCTTCTGAATATTAGAGACACAGGGGGTTAAATGAGCCTAGTCTCAGACAGATCTTATTTGAGGGGTAGACTTGGTTTCCTGTGAAAGTTTCTGACGGCTTGCAGTCAGTTCCTGCTTGTTGAAACCCTGTAGAGGGGTTCTGACAGATGTGTAACACCTCTACATGTCTCTGGACAACACACACACACACACACACACACACACACACACACACACACACACACACACACACACACACACACACACACACACACACACACACACACACACACACAAAAAAATGTATCCGAGCCAGCCCAGTACAGTTCTTGTCAGCCCTGTAGTGTGAATCAGGCACAAGTGTGTTTCAAGTGAAATACATTACCTAGACTATTTGTGATGAGAGTGTGTTTCAAGTGAAATACATTACCTAGACTATTTGTGATGAGAGTGTGTTTCAAGTGAAATACATTACCTAGACTATTTGTGATGAGAGTGTACGAGTGCGGCTTGTTAGCAATGTTTTGTCGCTGAATTCCAAATAAATAAGTGCTGAGTGACATGAGAACTCTAATCTGTGTGGGTGTTAAGTGGGCATGTTTGTGTAGGTTGTTCTTCTGTAATTTAGCAGTTTCTCATGATGTGAGATAGCCCATTCTCTAGAAGTTACCACCAATGAGAAGAACAATAAATGAATCCCCCACAGAGGGAATGGGGAGATCACAAAGACCTTTGTCTCTCTTCTTCTGCCCTCTTCCTCCTTTCTCTCCTTTCTCCATCAGCCATGTCTTACTCACTGGGGATGTCCTAGACACTAGTTTCCCTCCTCTATGGTCCATCCTTTCTATGGTTTCTGAAAATGTTGGCTGTTGTTCCATTACTAGTATACTCATTCCCTCACTCAGACACACGTGATTTCACTTGTGGGATGCATGGTGACGGGTGCCTCTACCATGGAACTGAGATTCTATGGTGGCTAGTATGGGTACACTTCTCTGGAAAATGCTTTTTTAGGCCGCCTGCGTCTTTCAAAGTATTCAATGAAATACACACACACACACAGGAAAAATATGTAATTTTACAATTTATTCTGGTTTATTGTGTGCTGAATAGTTTTAGCTGTGGTTTTCAAGCCATCATCAAAGCCTCAAACAATGATACTTTCAGTAAGTGACTTTATAGATATTGCTGTATAACAGCTCATAAATAAAATACAAGCCAAATTAAGAGATTCACTGAAAAGTTTGATATTATTTCAAAGTTTGAAAAATGAATTCAGAGAGAGTAAAACAGTGGGCAGAATACGATAGTAAAACCTATCTATATCAAATAAAATCTCTCATACATTATAAGAAAAATATGTTTCTAGAGTACAAATAGAAAAAATATAAACGTTTTAAGGATGTTCGACATTTTACAGTTATACTGGCCCCTGATTTAACATGTTTAAATGTATATACACTTTGATATGATAACTAGTATGGACTATTGGATTGAATATCAATCACATTTTCCATCATAAAAAATACATTAAAAGCAGGTGAGAAATCTGACAAAAGCTAGTCAATTGATAGACACAAATTCTAATATAACATTCAACACTTCAGGGTTTATTCAATCAAATTTACTGCTGTAGTAAATTAACCACATGTTGTTTAAAAATGAATAGTGATAACATTGATGATAGTAGGTTTACAAGACAGAATAGTTCAAACCACTATTTATTCAGAATTGTATTACATTTTTACTGTGTTTTTTTTCTGGATTGGGGGAAACATGTGGTATACTTACTGGGGTGGTACATTTGATGAGTAAACCTTTTAATACCTTTACAGCACCATTTGTAATACGGTTGTATAGTAATTCCCTTTCTTGACACACAGTGCCTCTGTAACACCCAAGCTGCATAGCTTTGTGTCCTATCAGTTCACACCTTGCAAGTATTGGCTTTGTTGGCTTTCTCCATTCATCAAAGTATGCTCTTGCTCATTGGCTCTGAAGAATTGAAAAGCATTGGAATGCTGTAAGCAAGGGCTAAAAGGTGTGAGACGCTGAAGC
The DNA here is from genome assembly GCF_016432855.1 of Salvelinus namaycush. Taxonomy (NCBI): domain Eukaryota; kingdom Metazoa; phylum Chordata; class Actinopteri; order Salmoniformes; family Salmonidae; genus Salvelinus; species Salvelinus namaycush. The sequence goes on from NC_052307.1 coordinate 66,443,164, forward strand.
GTATGTTAGTGACATATTTCACCATATTTCATGTCAGTCCTTTCTTGTTATATCAATGAGGGGGAGTGAAGGAAGGTGCTCTGTTCAGGCGGTGATGGGCATGTTGTCCCTGTAGCAGGCTGCCCTCTGGGGGGCGGTGTAGCTACACAGGTCCTGGTAGATCCTGGCCATCTGTTCCCCGGCCTGCAGCTCGTCTGACTGGATCTCCAGGTTAGGACTGCTGTACTGGGAACGACGCATGCTCACCGCATCCAACAGCTGCTGACAGTTCACTGGAGTGACCTGTGGCCGAGCACAGACAGAGAAAAAAGAAGAGAAGGGGAGAGGGAGAGAAGGAGAGGGGGAACTGTAAGCTCAGTCTGCCAACTTCTGACAGTAGACTGGAGTGATCTGAACACAACCAGACAGGGAGAGAAGAAGAGAGGTAACTGTTAGCTCAGTTTGTATTTTTATGGTACACTCTTAGCACCTTTTTTCTATCTAGAACCTTAAAGGGTTCTTCGACTGCCCACATAGGAGAACCCTTTGAAGAACCATTTTTAGTTGCAGGTAGAACCCTTTTGGTTCCATGTAGAACCTTTTTATACAGAGGGTTCTACATGGAACCCAAAAGGGTTCTATCTGGAAGCAAAAAGGTTTGGGGACAGCCCAAAGAACCCCTTTGGAACCCTTTTTTCTAAGATTGTAGTGGTGCCCTTTTGACCAAATCACCTTGAAGACTAAAGTTACCTCTATTTACTCAAACACATTCTGGGACTGTGCAGGGTGGATACCACATGTTTCAGTGATCCAGGGGATATAACCTCTGTTACCTGGACGATGATAAGTTTGCTCTTGGCTGTGCTGAGGTCATGAAGCTCCTCCCCGAAACACAGGGTCACCATGGGGTCAGGTGCGGGAAGCTGGCCCTCCTGGTACAGCTGGAGAGCTGGGACAAACAAAGCAGACAGAGAAGAACTTATTACACAGACAGATAATGCTTCATCATAACTGCACTCTGATGAGTGAAGGCATGTACTCCAAAGAGTATCTGTCTGTCAGTAAAGAGTACATGTATTCCTGTCCTCTTCAGAGCACAACATCCTAAATCAAAAAACAACATGAGTTCCTTCCTCCTCACCTTGGAAGAACCTTCCTGTGTCAAAAATCTTGACCACAGCGTCTCTCTCCAGTTTGCAGGGCCCCCCATGGCTGTAGTGGGGGCCCAATCCCCCCTGCCCGCTCCAGAACACACGACTCTGGCACAGCCTCTTGATGAAGATGCCCTCGCGGTTAGCACGGACCAGCACGCCCCTCTCCAGGTGGCCCAGGAGCTTGCGGGTGACATGGCGTTGGCGCTCAACCTCGATGAGCTCAGCGGGAGGGAAACGGACGTTCTGCAAGCTGTCTGCGAGACCGTAGGGGGACCTGTGCTGTACCAAGGGAGGCTGACCCGGAGAGATACGACAGCCATCAGCATGAGATGTCACCACGCTGTCCATCAGCTTCCCACCATAGAAGAAGTTAATGATCATCTGGGAGAAGGCTGGAAACAGAGGGAGGAAAGTGTTGAGAAAGCCACCGCATTGTCTTCTATTAAGTCTCGCAAGAGTAATGGAAATAAATACATTTGTATTTAGAAATACTGAGGAAACATACCGGCATTGAAAGAACCCATCGGCGAGGGATCTTGATGCCCCGGGAAGACTGCAGGGTAATAAAAAAAAAAAGATAACTGACTTTGTGGTATAGATATTTTCTATCATAAAATTCAAATATTGCCTTCCTCTTACATATGCAGCATGCTCGTTAAGATGCAATGATCTTGAGTGACCGTGAAAAACATCTGACCCCTCTATCATGTCATGATTTGTCATTTCATCAAAAAATACAGCCCGTCAAGCACAACAGACTCACAGGCGGCGTGACCAAGAACAAAAAACACCTTAGTCAGCAAAGTGCTAAAGGAAATGAGCAAATCGTTCCCCCTCTAGAATTCTAGAATCATGTCAACAAGCCTGTGTTAGAAGCCATAACTGCAAGGTAATGTCGCAGAGTTTTGCCTCGCTATATATGCAGTTATTTTTAAATGAATAAATCGCAACCTCTCACAAAGGAGGAACTGTAGCCTCATAGAACATACTACAATAATGCCCATTTTGATACAGGAGACATAAACATGCAAACATTCTCTACACACCTTAAAAAATGTTCTCATGGAAAACAGCTAGACAGATACTTTTAACAAAGGACAAAATGATGTATAAGCGTTTGCTAACTAATTAGATAGATCAGATAATTCACATACATATATGTTCCAGTCGCCACTGTATGAACGTGTTAAAATGGACATGACACCACTGCATGTTGGCGATAATCCACTAGATTGGATGACACTGCTAAAGAAAAGAACAGTTGACTGAGTGGAGAAAGACCCTTACCACTGACGCTGCCCTGGGACCAGTACTCTGGGCTGGGCTGCATCCTACAGCCATCCTCCTGGGGAGAGTGGCTCCTCTTGACGATGCCAAGGTACTCATCACTGGAAGACTGACAATGGAATGACACACCATGCAATTAGTCTCTAATAACCATACATCAACAATCATACATATAATCATACATATTTAGAAACAGAAGAGTTAAGATAGTTGATAGTGGAGGATAGAGACAGAAAAGGAGAGAACTTGAGTGACAGTAAATCAAGAAAACAGAGAAAAACAGAGAGAGTAAAGTTGGTGAGAAATATAGATAGAGAGAGGAAAGGAAGAAATGGATGGAAAAAAGAAAAGCATACCTGTTTCACCTCTTTGATGAGCTCCTCCAGGTCTGCAGAGCTGCAGTCCATGTCAGTAATGTCACCAGGGCTAGATGTCAAAGCTGCTGCTGCACTTTTACCTGCTGGAGCAGAGGGGACAGCATGGTTGTAAGTATTATTGTCACAGCTATTTTTTATATTTACTACGGGAAAAGGCTGATGGTCAAATGTAAATCAAGTCTCAGCAGCAAGCTGTCTTTGTCCAGGTTTCTAAGTTTTCAACTCTGATCAAGGCAACATCCTGCTGCTGAAACATTAGTGACTTTTAATAGATAATTTGGGCATGGGTGCAATTTGACTCTCCATCCATTCAATACAGGTATTTATAATGTTCATTATTCTAATGTCTCCATAGTGAAATATGAACTCACTCTTCTGCTCCTCCTCGGGGACGATGCGGTACACCTTGTAGGGCTCAGAGATGTCCAGCTGGGACCTGTCTCCCACCTCCTCGAAGTCAGGGCTCTTATTCAGGGCACACCGCAGCCTGGTCTTCCATGTAGCAGGCTCAGCCTTCTCCCCCTCCTTAAACTTCCCCTTAAACACAGCCCAGGCCTGCAGGGAGGGAGCAGGTGCATTAGAACGAGAGTCATAGTAACACACATCCAAACATAACACATACCTGCTGGTGCTATCAACAACTTGTTATATTCAAAAAGGTCTGGAACTGAACGAAAGAGATTAGAAAAGTCCACGATGAAGCCATACATAGAAGTAATTAGAATTCAACTACTTTGATAGCCAGAATACAATTAATCACATGATAAATACAGGTAGGTTACATAAAACAAAAGGTTGAATTGTAATGACATGAAACTGGACAGGTTCTGGTTTAAATTATTTGTTAACTGTTAAGTTATAATTACATATAATTACACAAAGATATTAGATTTTCAATGTAATTTCTCTCTGCTTGACTTCTTGTGACCATGGGCTCTATTTTAGCTGGCTCCAGCATAGCCTCCCCTTATTCAAGGCCGATTTAGCAGCATTGCATAGATGCATCTTTTTATCCGGGCCATTAGCCAAGTAGCCAATGGAAAAAGGGGTTTTAAATGGTATGCTGAGAGTGCTTAGAAATATTTGGCCCTCATGCTTTTTCACAATTCACATACCTGCATAGTTAATTTCGCTTGTTCAAGTATCCATCCTCATCTCCACAGAGTGCATTTCATCTGGTTACCAAAGACACACTCCTCCAAACGTATTAAAATTATTCAGTCCTATAATGCATAATCAACGGTAGGCCTAGGCTATATTTTGCTTATTGATAACGTGCCTCACACATACAATGCGATTTGTGGGAGCCTGGTATTTTTTATTTTAGATGAAGTGCGATGCGTAAAGACATGTAGGCTATAGGCTAGGCTCGTTGAAGCCAATTACAACACTGTTGACTGACACCATTCCAAACATAGACTATTGAGCTAACTCATATGTTTTTTTACTGTTGCTATTACTTATTACTGTAGCCTATGCTATTTAATAAGCTGTAGTATAAATCCACAATGGATCAGAACGAGAATAGTCCATGCCCACAGCCGAATTGGAGTTGATGACAATACAAAGATCATCAATAACCTACAGAACTTGAGACAAATACGTGCATTATTAAGCCATGCAATGCATTGAGGGGTCAAGCCCTTGTCACACCTACAACTTGTGTATTTATCAAAACCCAGCCCTTTCGTGCCACTGCCAGCTATTGTGCTTATAATTCTGGCTGTGAAAACAGCACACATGTTTCTGACACACCCCCAGACCAAGAGATACTGCCAGCACTTGGATTTAACATTTTGTTAGGTTTGTTAAAATAGAGCCCCATGACTCATAGATCAACGTATTGTCAATTATGTCATCATACTCTGTAGCCTATTTATGTGCGTTACAGATGGTGAGGATGTGTTAATAAACCAACAGCACGTAATGCACACTCGTTCTATTTGTAGGCGCATATTAAACAATTAATGTGTAGCCTATTTATGCGCGTTACAGGTGGTGAGAATGTTTTAGTTAAACCAACAAAACGTAATTCACACCTGCTCTATTTGTAGGTGAAAAAAGAAGAAGTTTGTGCTATATGTCTCTCCAAAAGTGGTGCGGAAGGCGACACATATCGGTGATCTAAATATGCTCTCAAATCTACCGCTATCAACAAAATCCTCGTTTGAAATTTGAGCCAATGAACCTACCTTGAAGATAGAAGCGTCGACCTCCTGGTTGTAATCCTGCTTCCCAGCATGTTTCCAGGGGATGCGGAACATAGTGCGGCTGTCGTCCTCCCAGAGCAGCCCCGGGTACTGACCGCTCTGGATCTGCTCAACTAGCCACTGTTTCAGCCTCCGACCGCCCGGGTTTACTGACATCTGTCATAAACATTCACAAGACATGTCACTGTATGAGCTGAACGTTTGTTTTAATTTGATGCTTGTTTGTGATAATTAGGAACTTATTTCAAGAGAGAGAGAGCAAAAAGTAAAACAAGATAATATTGGTTTATTATTTCAAAACAACTATCTTTTTATATAGCTTACAAGGGACCACTCTTGAAGAGTTTAAACAAAGACAACTAAATCTTACCTTTTATTTTTGTATTGATACGTCCTTTAGATATCCTTGTGATATCCTTCAAATAGATTATTGAAGACTTTTAAACCTTAACACCAAGTCGTTGTCTCAGAGTCAATAGAATAAATCTTTACTCGCATACAGTTTAATCTCTTCTTTCAGATGAATGAAGCATTGACTGCAAGCTGATTGGACAGATGCGTTTCACTTGTATCCAATCAGGTTCGGGAAATACTTATAGATAAACCAATTCGGAAGTCTTGTTCTTCGAAGCATGGGCATTTACAAGAAATCATCTGACATGAGATATCGTAGTAGGGTCTATGCCACAGTTGGCTACAGACGGCGGGGTATTGAACAATCCTGGATAATAATTAGTAAAGGATAAAGGGAATTTCACAGCGTCATAACATTACATTTTACTGTAAAGGTCGGCCCAACAGGTATTGCTCCTTCGTCACCCCACTGGTGCAGGTTTTACTACAGCCCAGGCTGCATTCAAACAACTGTAGGTGTAGGCAGAGTGACTTTCATGTTGGCTATGTTGGAGCGATATGTACTCTGAAATAGATGCAATTATAAAGTGTTTATCATGTTACCATGTGAATTAGTTTTTATTTCGTGAGAATAAGAATGTCCAAAAAAAAGACAAAGTCTCTAATGCCAACATGCTTATTCATAGCCCTTATACTGAAAGGACTATACACAAAACATTAGGAACACCTGCTCTTTCCATGACATAGACTGACCAGGTGAAAGCTATGACCCAATTATGATGTCACCTGTTAAATCCACTTCAATCAGTATAGATGAAGGGAAGGAGACAGGTTGAAGAAGGATTTTTAAGCTTTGAGATATGATTTATGTATGTGTGCCATTCAGAGGTTGAATGGGGTATGGTAGTAGATGCCAGGCGCACTGATTTGAGTGTATCAAGAACTGCAACGCTGCTGGGTTTTTCACACTCAACAGTTTCCCGTGTATATCAAAAATGGTTCACCATGATTCATTTCAATTTTAAAAGCTTCTATGAAAATGTATATAAATCAGAATTAAACAACAGTTGGACTGATCCTATATCCTATAACAACTCTGAAGCAAGACAAAAAATAATCACAAAAAACAGAGATATTAGATAGTGTTAAAACATTCACATGGAGAAAAGCATCAGGAATGGATGGCTTTCCCATAGAATTCTATTCAACATTTGGTGACAAAGTAGCCCCCCTATTTATACAAGTGACAACACACGTCACTCAAACCAGTACTTCCTAGTTCCATGTATCAAACAGTTATTTCAGTTATATTAAAATCAGGAAAATGTGGAGAGTTCCCTGCTGATTATTGACCCATAAGTTTAATAAATTATGACAAAATATTAAAGCTTATAAACAATAGAATGGCAAATGTCTTATCAGACTTGATACATATCAATCAAAAAGGGTTTATTAAAAATAAACACCTACAAAAAATACAAGAACATGTTTCAGTTTAATACAATACACAAAAAAACAAGATACAGATTTATCAGTAATGGTTGTTGATGCCAAAAAGAGTCAACCGTCAATGAATGCCCTTTTCGGAAAAAAAAGTTTCGAAATTTTCAACTTTCCAGCTGTAATAATACATTTAATAAAAATATTGTATAATTGTTCTAAAGTAAAAATACAAACAAATAACACAATATCTGATGAAATTGCTTTAGAAAGGATCACAAAACAGGGATGTCCCCTCTCCCCCCTCCTGTTTGCAGTGGCAATTAAACCACTTGCAGAAATAATTAGACAGGACCCAAACATAACAGGTATTGGTAAACATGACCATAAACTAATCTTATTGGCAGATGATCTCTTGATATACCTGACCAATATTGAAAACTCAATGCCCCCTTTGTTAAAAATATTTACAGAATATTCAAAACTCTCAGGATATAAAATTAACTTCGGGAAGAAAAAATAATTACGGCAATAGGATTCTTTTAAATTTAATTGTCTCGATTTACAGCAATACTTTAAGTGGACCACAAAAAATATTAAATATTTAGGATACTTAATAAGTGACAACAAACTACACATTTAAACAGATAACTTTATTCCATTACTCAACCATATGAAAGCAGATCTAATTAAATTCAATAATCTTCCCATAAATCTTACAGGTAGAATTAACCTCTTTATAATGGCATGGCTGACAAGGTTTTTGTATTTATTTTCAGTAATACCAATTACCCCACCGAAGAGTCATAAAAAAAGTGTACTCAGTCATAAGACTTTATATGGGAAAATGAAATGCATAGAATAAAAAGGAAACTTTTACATCTTCTGATGTTGGTTTTAACCTTCCAGACATGGTATTGTATCAACTTGCCACTCAAGGCTTTTACTTTGCAGCAGATAGTTAAATGCACTAAAAAGGAACAATGGGTACATATTGAAGATGTGCATGCTCATCCCCAGAATATTTTTGCATGTCTATTTTCAAAGGATAAGGAACACTATCACAACATGGGAGAAAATTATACGTATTCTAGAAGAACCAATATCACTTCTTAAAAACACAACCTTATGGAACAATCCTTGGACAGCTTTTCAGAATTCACCGATAAATTGGTCGACATGGAAAACTAAAGGCATAGAAACCGTAAATGACTTGATAACAGAAATACATTTATTTCCATGACAGAATTACAAATACATGCAACTTAAAAGTTAGATATCACAAAATGTATATTTGAAAACGTTTGGACATCACAGCAACCTTGAGGGAATCTTATTTGTCAGAAAAAGGATGTTCATATGATAGGGAAGATATACAAAACCTTGCAGAGAGCATATCCAACTGACAATCTCTTAGAGAAAAATAGAAACTATTGAAACCAACTTTAAAAAACTGATGTTGGCACAAGATGGAAGGAATGTTAGCATAACTAATGAAATTACAGCTAACAAAAAAGTATACTTAATCCAGTATAAGATAATGTATAGAAATTATTATGCAAGAGACAAAATTCACAAATTATACAGTACAACGGCAGAATCATGTCTTAAGTGTTAAACAAATAATGACTTAATAATCCATGCTTTTTATGAAGTCCGGAAGTTGTGGACGGAGGTAGAAAGTTGGCTGTCAGAAGTATTGCAATGTAAACTTAATTTTAATCTGTCTGTCTGCATATTTCAAGACATGGCATATGGGGGTGTAGTGAGGTACCCGATGGGTTGGACGATTCTCTTCTCATCACTCATCTTGAAAAAATGGATACAAAAAACTTGGAAATCAATCAATCCGCCATCATTAACACAATGGAAAAATTGAAAGATTTATCATTTAAATATTGAAAATGCGTGGGCTATGGAGAGAAACAAAATGGTGCAGTTTCAGGCCATGTGGCGGGAAATGATGTGGGCCCTGGAGATGGGGGTATGTGCTAGTGTGTCTAGCCTGGTGGGATGTAGTTCATGTGTGTATGATGTTGTCATTTGTGTGTATGTTTTGTATTGTTTATAAAATCTTATAAAAAAAGAATGGTTCACCACCCAAAGGACATCCAGCCAACTGTGGGAAGCATTGGAGTCAACATGGGCCAGCATCCCTGTGGAGCACTTTCGACACCTTGTAGTCCAAGCCCCGACGAATTGAGGTTGTTCTGAGGGCAAAAGGGATGCAACTCAGTAATAGGAAGTCGTTCCTAATGTTTTGTACACTCCATGTATATGCTAAAAATAGCCTGCCCTACAGCAGAGAGCTGATTTCATCTGACTAATATTAAAACTACACAGGAATGGTTCAGTGGTTTCAACAGATACTACAGGACTGAATGTTGGAGGAGAGGGTTAACTTGTTGTGCCCCATCCTCAGTACTGTATTCAGACAGCCTTTGTATGTATCATTTCGAAACTGAGAAAAGCAGTTGTGGTGGAGGTAAGGTCACATGTCAAGGGTGCGTTTTGAGGATTTGAGCCATGTCGTGGTCTGGGCTCACCTGTACAGCGGGGGTGGAGTCTGTATAGGGGGGGGACTGTTTGGGGAAGCTGGGGGTGGCATGGTCTCTGGGTCAAAGAAGGACTTCTCACTGAGGGGAACAGAACACTAATTGTTACTACTGTGTCCATGCCAGTCTGGGGTGGCACGGCGAAGGCACTCTGTCTCTGACCAACCCTCCATCTCTGGGTCTTTCCCTAACACATACACAAATAATAGTTTATTTGTCACATGTGCTGAATACAACAGGTGTAGACTGAATCGTGAAATTCTTATTTACGCGGCCTTCCCAACGATGCAGAGTAAAAACACATATATTTTTTAAATGGTAACACGAGGAAAAAAATACACAAGAATGGAGCTACACTACATGACCAAAAGTATGTGGACAGCTGATCATCGAACATCTCATTCCAAAATCATGGTCATTAATATGGAGTGGTTCCCCCATGTGCTGCCTCCACTCTTCTGGGATGGCTTTCCACTAGATGTTGGAACATTGCTGCGGGGGACATTAGTGAGGTCGGGCACTGATGTTTTGGCGATTAGGCCTGGCTTGCAGTCGGTGTTCCAATTCCTCCCAAAAGTGTTTGATGGGGTTGAGGACAGGGCTCTTGGCAGGCCAGTCAAGTTCTTCCACGCCGATCTTGACAAACCATTTCTGTATGGACCTCGCTTTGTGCACAGGGGTATTGTCATGCTGAAACAGGAAAGGTCCTTCCCCAAACTGTTGCCACAAAGTTGGAAACAGAATCACTAGAATGTCATTGTATGCTGTAGTGTTAAGATTTTTCTTCACTGGAACTAATGGGCCTAGACCTAGCAATGAAAAACAGCCCCAGACTATTATTCTTCCTCCACCAAACTTTACAGTTGGCACTAAGCATTGGGGCAGGTAGCGTTCTCCTGGCATCTGCCAAATCCAGATTTTTCTGTTTCTGTCATCACTCCAGAGAACGAGTTTCCACTGCTCCAGAGTCCAATGGCGGCGAGCTTTACACCACTCCAGCCGACGCTTGGCATAGCGCATGGTGATCTTATTAACTTCTTATGGCTGGGGGCAGTATTGAGTAGCTTGGATGAATAAGGTGCCCAGAGTAAACTGCCTGCTACTCAGTCCCAGAAGCTAAGATATGCATATTATTAGTAGATTTGGATAGAAAACACTCTGAAGTTTCTAAAACTGTTTGAATGATGTCTGTTAGTATAACAGAACTCATATGGCAGGCAAAAACCTGAGAAAGAATCCAACCAGGAAGTGGGAAATCTGAGGTTTGTAGGTTTGCCTATCCAATATACAGTGTCTTTGGGGTCATATTGCACCTCCTAAGGCTTCCACTAGATGTCAACAGTCTTTAGAACCTTGTTTGATGCTTCTACTGTGAAGGATGAGGGAGTAAGAGCTGATTGAGTCAGGGCTCTGGCAAGGTGCCACGAGCTCACTCAGGCGCGCCCCGTGAGAGTTAGCTGCGTTCCATCGCATTTCTACAGACAAAGGAATTCTCTGGTTGAAACATTATTGAAGATTTATGTTAAAAACATCCTAAAGATTGATTCTATATTCTACATCATTTGACATGTTTCTACGAACTGTAATGGAATTTTTTAACTTTTCGTCTGGCCTGCGCGTCATCAATTTGGATTATGGAATTAAACGCACAAACAAAAAGGAGGTATTTGGACATAAATTATGGACGTTATCGAATAAAACAAACATTTATTGTGGAACTGGGATTCCTGGGAGTGCATTCTGATGAAGATCTTCAAAGGTAAGTTAATATTTATAATGCTATTTCTTACTTCTGTTGACTCCACAACATGGCAGATATCTGTATGGCTTGTTTTGGTCTCTGAGCGCTGTACTCAGATTATAGCATGGTGTGCTTTTTCCGTGAAGTTTTTTTTAAATCTGACACAGCGGTTGCATTAAGGAGAAGTTTATCTAAAATCCATGTATAATACTTGTATCTTTTATCAATGTTTATTATGAGTATTTCTGTAAATTGATGTGGCTCTCTGCAAAATCACCGGATGTTTTGGAGGCAAAACATTACTGAACATAACGAGCCAATGTAAACTAAGATTTTTGGAAATAAATAAGAACTTTATCGAACAAAACATACATGTATTGTGTAACATGAAGTCCTATGAGTGTCATCTGATGAAGATCATCAAAGGTTAGTGATTAATTCTATCTCTATTTCTGCTTTTTGTGACTCCTCTCTTTGGCTGGAAAAATGTCTATGTTTTTCTGTGACTAGGTACTGACCTAACATAATCAGATGAAATCGGACACTGTGGTGGGATTAACAACAAGTTTATCTTTAAAATGTTGTAAAATACTTGTATGTTTGAGGAATTTTAATTATGAGATTTCTGTTGTTTGAATTTGGCGCTCTGCACTTTCACTGGCTGTTGTCAAGTCGATCCCGTTAACGGGATCTCAGCCATAAGAAGTTTTAAGCTTGTGTGCGGCTGCTCGGCCATGGAAACCCTTTTCATGACGCTCCAGACAAACAGTTATTGTGCTGATGTTGCTTCCAGAGGCAGTTTGGAACTCTGTAATGAGTGTTGCAACTGAGGACAGATGATTTTATGCGCTACGTGCTTCAGCACTCGGTGGTCCCCATTCTGTGAGCTTGCATGGTCTACCACTTCGGAGCTGAGCCTTTGTTGTTCCTAGATGTTTCCACTTCACAATAACAACACTTACAGTTGACCGGGGCAGCTCTAGCAGGGCAGAAATTTGAAGAACTGACTTGTTGGAAAGTTGGCATCCTATGATGGTGCCACATTGAAAGTCACTGAGCCCTTCAGTAAGGCCATTCTACTGCCAATGTTTGTCTATGGAGATTGCATGGCGGTGTGCTCAATTTTATACACTTGTCAGCAACAGGTGTGGCTGAAATAGCCGAATCCACTCATTTGAAGGGGTGTCCACATACTTTTATATAGGTCCTGTGTAGCTCAGTTGGTAGAGCAGGTCACTTGCAACGCCAGGGTTGTGGGTTCGATTCCCACGGGGGACCAGTACGTATGCACTCTACTGTAAATCGCTCTGGATTAGAGCGTCTGCTTAATGACAAAAATCTCAAAAGTAAATATATAGTGTATATACAGGAAGTACCAGGTCAATGTGCAGTGGTATGAGGTATTTGAGGTAGATATAGAAAGTCTACTCCCCCTTTCAACATTTTCGGCTCATAGACTGGAATTAAAATGTAATTTTTCCCCATTGATTTACATATCCTACCCCACAACTACCAAGTGAAAAAAATATTCTGGAATTTTTCATTAAATCTATTTGTAAAAAATGTAACTGAAAATCTTGGTTAGATAAGTGATAACAATCCTGAATTACATCAGGTGTAACCAATCACCTTCAAAATCACACACTAAGTTTATTGGCCTATATCTGTGTTAAAATGTAGTGATTTGCATGATTGCAGGATAAATTCAGCAGTTCAAATCAAATCAAATTGTATTTGTCACATGCGCCGAATTCAACAGGTGTAGACCTTACATGCTTACTTACAAGCCCTTAACCAACAATGCAGTTAAGAAAAATACCTAAAAAATAATAAATAAAAGTAACAAATAATTAAAGAAATAACAATAGCGAGGCTATATACAGGGGGTACCGGTACAGAGTCAATATGCGGGGGCACCGGTTAGTTAAGTTAATTTAGGTAATATGTTAATGTAGGTAGAGTTATTAAAGTGATTATGCATAGATAATAATAACAGAGAGTAGCAGCAGCATAAGAGGGGGCAATGCAAATAGTCTGGGTAGCCATTTGATTAGATTTTCAGGAGTCTTACGGCTTCGGGGTAGAAGCTGTTTAGAAGCCTCTTGGACCTAGACTTGGCACTCCGGTACCGCTTGCCATGCGGTAGCAGAGAGAACAGTCTATGACTAAGGTGGCTGGAGTCTTTGACTATTTTTAGGGCCTTCCTCTGACACAGCCTGGTATAGAGGTCCTGGATGGCAGTAAGCTTGGCCCCAGTGATGTACTGGGCCGTACACACTACCCTCTGTAGTGCCTTGCAGTCGGAGGTCGAGCAGTTGTTACACCAGGCAGTGATGCAACCTGTCAGGACACTTTTGATGTTGCAGCTGTGGAACTTTTTGAGGATCTGAGGACCCATGACAAATATTTTCAGTCTCTTGAGGGGGAATAGGTTTTGTCGTACCCTCTTCACGACTGCCTTGGTGTGCTTGGACCATGTTAGTTTGTTGGTGATGTGGACACCAAGGAACTTGAAGCTCTCAACCTGCTCCACTGCAGCCCTGTCGATGAGAATGGGGGTGTGCTTGGTCCTCCTTTTCCTGTAGTCCACAATCATCTCCTTTGTCTTGATTACGTTGAGGGAGAGGTTGTTGTCCTGGCAACACACGGCCAGGTCTCTGACCTCCTTCCTGTAGGTTCCCTCTGCTGGGTAGTGAATTGCAAAGCAAACACTCAACCATAAGCACCAGGGAGCTTTCAAAAGAACTCTTGGACAAAGTTGTGGAAAGGCACAGATCAGGGGATGGGTATAAAAATATTTTAAATGCCTTGAATACCCCTTGAAGCACTTGGGAGATTCTGTAACCATGTGGTCAAAATGTTTGTGTTCTGACAAAATGAAAATGAAACTATTTGGACTAAATGTAAAGCTTTATGTTTGGTGCAAACCCTACACGGCACATCACCCAAAGAACACTATCCCTAATGTGAAGCATGGTGGTGGCAGCATCATGTTATGGGGATGTTTCTCGTCGTCAGGGACTGATCAGGATAGAAGGTAAAATTAACGGAGCAATGTACAGAAAAGTCCTTGAGGAAAACCTGCTACCCTCTGCAAGAAAGCTGAAACTCGGTGGGAAGTTCACCTTTCAGCACGACAACAACCCGAAGCACACAGCCAAAGCTGCAGTGGAGTGGCTAAGGAATAAAAAGGAACATTTCCTTGAGTGGCCCAGTCAGAGCCCTGACCTAAATACAATCGAAACTTTGCAGCATGACTTGAAGATTGCTGTCCATCAACGCTCCCCAAGGAACTTGAAAGAGCTTGAACAGTTTTGCAAAGAAGAATGGTCAAATATTGCCAAATATAGGTGCGCAAAGTTGGTAGAGACCTATCCCAACCGACTCACGGCTGTAATTGCTGTCAAAGGTGCTTCCACCAACTCAGTGGGGTGGAGAGGTATACAATTATGACATTTCAGTTTTGTATTTAATATTTTTTTAAATTGCGCTTTGGTACTATTTTCACAAGTGTGTGGTACATTTTCAAAACTCTTAACTGGTCACACTTGTAACAGTCTTTCATTCAAAACCTGTCATTGTGCATTGATTTGGAATGTAAACATCTCTCACCACTCAACCATTGATTCAAAATATACATTTGTGAAATGCAATGAGAACATTGGTTTAATCCCCAAAACACAACATTGATATCGTTTCAATCTAGTCATTTTAACTACCAGTTAATCCAATACCAAACAATGCAACATACATGTTTCGAATCACCCTTAGAAGTGATGAAAGTAATATGCTACAGTCCTGTAAATTACAGTAGATTACAGTTTTCACATTAGGCAATACACTTACATTACCCAACAAAATGGATAGAAAATCTATAATTTCCATAATATCTATCCAATGTGTAATCAAAGGTGTGATCAATGAAGACAACTACAACCATTCATGCAACATATAAAAAAAATGCAATATAGGTGTACTGTCTCTAATAAAATGTAAGAAATTAAATGAAACAAATTAAATCGATGAAAATAAAACATAACGTTTAGCTCGCATTCATTTGTATCAAGCCTGTCTTGAGCATTTGGCCATAAATTCATCCACATCACAGTGAATGTCCTCATTGTTCATGCACCACGGGAAAAAGCTTTTGGCATGGCGAATACAAGCTTGAAATTTGGTCTGCATTGATGTCATAACATGCCTCATCCATGGCCAGAAGGAGGTTGGCAAGCTCATGGGGATGGCGATCGTACAGCTTCGACCTTCAATCCTATTGAGGATTTTCAACCCAATTGAAAATCCTCAATAGGGTTAAAAGAATAGAGAGTATGGGGCAGGTATGGCATCACGAATCGGGGATGGGCCCGAAACCATGCCTGAACCACCTCTGCATGGTGGAACCTAGCATTGTCCCACACAATGACCCTTCACCTTGACAGGCCTGCTCAATTTGATTGAGAAACACAATGAGCTTTGCAAGTAATGGCCGATGTCCGACCACAACATCTTCAGAGATAGCTGTTTCCCCCACGTTGTCCAGGCACTTGGATGGTCGCCAGTTGGCCGATGTTCCGCCCACGGAGTCGAGTTTTGGCCAGGTTGAAGTCCGCTTCATCAACAAAGATATACTTGTGATTGTTCACAGCAGCATCAAGCACCCTCTTAAAATATATTTTGGTTAGTTACTTTTACAGTATAGTTACAATATGATATTGTGATTCTGAGGATAGAACAGAGTATACTGTCAATAGATCATACTGTAAGAATACTGTAACATGTTTTGTGAATTTAAATGCATTATAATGTCATTTACTATAAATGTAATGGTAATATGCATAGTGCATATCCTGTAGACTTACAGGTTTTCTTGATGAAATGTTCTCATTATCAAATTGACAGTTGATCTTTTTAGATCGGGGTGAACTAATTTGGCAGCCTCTGCCATGGTAAGGCCTCTGTTTGCCACATGGTCAATGACGATGACCCGGGCTTCATTCGACACAGTTTCCTTACAGGGCCCATGCCCACGTCTTTGACCTCTTAATGTACCAAAGCGATTAAAAAGCAGCATTTCCCAATCTCGGCTCTGCCCCCCTGGGTACACATTTGATTTTGATTCAAATCATCAAAGCTTGATGATGAGTTGGTTATTTGAATCAGCTGTGTAGTGCTAGGGCAAAAAACAAAATGTGCACCTGAGGAGGGAGGGGTGCAGAACCGAGTTTGGGAAACCCTGCTCTAAAGCACTGACACAACAAAGTGTGAAAAAAGTCCAAGGGGGTGTAGACTTTCTACATGAAGGCAGGGTAAAGTGACTAGACATCAGCATAGATAATAAGAACATAAACAACATAGTGGCAGCAGCATATGATGTGTAAAAGTGTGTGTGTGTGTGTGTGTGTGTGTGTATATATATATATATATATATATATATATATACACTACCGGTCAAAAGTTTTAGAACACCTACTCATTCAAGGGTTTTTCTTTATTTTTACTATTTTCTACATTGTAGAATAATAGTGAAGACATCAAAACTATGAAATAACACATATGGAATCATGTAGTAACCACAAAAGTGTTAAACAAATCGAAATATATTTTATATTCTTCAAATAGCCACCTTTTGCCTTGACAGCTTTGCACATGCTTGGCATTCTCTCAACCATCTTCATGAGGTAGTCACCTGGAATGCATTTTAATTAACAGGTGTGCCTTCTTAAAAGTACATTTGTGGAATTTCTTTCCTTCTTAATGTGTTTTAGCCAATCAGTTGTGTTGTGACAAGGGGGGGTGGGGGTAGTATACAGAAGATAGCCCTATTTGGTAAAAGACCAAGTCCATAGGAATGGAAGACCCAGAGTTACCTCTGCTGCAGAGGATAAGTTCTTTAGAGTTACCAGCCTCAGAAATTGCAGCCCAAATAAATGCTTCACAGAGTTCAAGTAACAACTGTTCAGAGGAGACTGTGTGAATCAGGCCTTCATGGTCGAATTGTTGCAAAGAAACAACTACTAAAGAACATCAATAAGAAGGACATCAATAAGAAGAAGAGACTTGCTTGGGCCAAGAAACACGAACAATGGACATTAGACCGGTGGAAATCTGTCCTTTGGTCTTGAGTCTAAATTGGAGATTTTTAGTTCCAACCACCGTGTCTTTGTGAGACGCTGTGTGGGTGAACGGACAATCTCCACATGTGTATTTCCCACCGTAAAGCATGGAGGAGGAGGTCTATGGTGTGGGGATGCTTTGCTGGTGACACTGTCTGTGATTTATTTAGAATTCAAGGCACACTTAACCAGCATGGCTACCACAGCATTCTACAGCGATACGTCATCCCATCTGGTTTGGGCTTAGTGGGACTATCATTTGTTTTTAAACAGGACAATGACAAAACACACCTCCAGGCTGTGTAAGGGCTATCTGACCAAGAAAGAGAGTGATGGAGTGCTGCATCAGATGACCTGGCCTCCACAACCCCCCAACCTCAACCAAATTGAGATGGTTTGGGATGAGTCTGACAATTTAGCAGTCTTATGGCTATTTAGCAGTATTATGGCATGGGGATAGAAGCTGTTGCAGAGCCTGTTGGTCCAAGAGCTGATGCTCTGGTACCATACACTTTCAAGCACAAGCTCTCTCTATCTCTGCACATACACACACACAAACACACATTAGTTTTGTTATGATTTGATAATACTTTGGTTTGTAGCCAGCCTTATACAATTGTTGTAAGGTTGTTTCAGTCTCAATATGCTGCTTTGGCTTCATAATAGTATTTATTAGCATATATTTTTTGGCAAACAATGAAAGTGTACATTTTAATATTAATAAAGCAGATACATAAACTATGATACAACATCATTTGTACCACTAAACATTTAACAAAGATCTTAAAAATTCCCTAAAACTAAAATAATATTTATAACTTCTGATAAGCAAATTTCCAAAGAAGATTTACGGTAGATTTTAGGAAGACCCCATATTATGACTTTGGGCTGTAATGATTCTTCATTTTACGAACTGGAACGAAGCATTCATTTTCTATGGCAAAGCTGCTGTTATTTAAAGCTTTATCACATGCAGGTATACAGTAGCTGGATCAGCTTGAATTAGGGCGGAGAGCATCTTATGTTCATTCATATGTCCATTCAACCTTCAACACCAATCAGATCTTCCATCTAACCAGCGGACTGCATTTAACATGATGTAATCATGGTACCATGTAATAACATATTGATAAACATATTAATAATAATTTATTAAAATGTAATGTTAGGTGTAGGACTTTTTCCTGATCATGTAACCTAACCAGGACCTCGTTATAGGTCTTAGGCAGATGATTACAACAAAAAAATGCTAGTCCTACACTTCTTTACCTGTTTGGCCTTAAAAGTTGACCCGTTGGGTTTAGAGATGAGTTGAGGCGAGGTTATAGGACAGGTGAATCCTCATGGTAGTATGTGGCTGTAAGGTCAAGGTGTTGAGGTGTGGAGGTGTTTGGACTAAGGCTTCAGTGAGCATCAGAGCTCCTGATCAGGCTGTACTAAGGTCAGTTTAGTGGCGAGGGACATGGGAGGTAGTGCAGTGGTGAGAGAGTCAGTTAGACAATACCCCTATGCACTTGGGACCTGCAAGTACGAAATAGTTACAGGCAATAAGGTGACAATTCCACCTAGTCTATCAGAGGGTGGGGTGGAGCTATTCCCATATTGCTTAGGAGGACTAGGCTCTGGAGAATGTCTTGGTCAAGAGAAACCCCTGGCCCTACTTACACCCATCAGATCCTTTCAGATCTAAGTGCCTAGGGATTGGGACATTGTCTCACTCAACAGGCAGGCCTGAGCTGGAGGTTGGTGGGACCAGGGAGACTCGCGGCCCCTTGGCTCATCTGTTGCCCCCAGAGCCGTTGTAGGCATTGTAGGGTAGAGGGTAGACACTGGAGGCCTGGTTCATCCAGCCCTGGTCCCCTCCTCTCCTCTGGTTCTCCTGCTGCTGCTGCTCTATGTACTGGTTCAGCAGCGCTCCCACCTGCTCCTGGTCCTTGAAGGGACTGTGGCGGAAACTGGCCCGCAGCCACGCCCGGTACTGGAGAGAAAGACAGAAAAGACCATGTTTGGTGGTTCAGATCAATTAGTGTTCTATGGTCCCCCAAGGATGGGATGTCAGAGCAGAGTGTTCTGGAGTCAGAGCAGAGTGTTCTGGAGTCAGAGCAGAGTGTTCTGGCGTCAGAGCAGAGTGTTCTGGCGTCAGAGCAGAGTGTTCTGGAGTCAGAGCAGAGTGTTCTGGAGTCAGAGCAGAGTGTTCTGGCGTCAGAGCAGAGTGTTCTGGCGTCAGAGCAGAGTGTTCTGGCGTCAGAGCAGAGTGTGTGGGTGAGAAGTTATTTTTCTATTGTGGTGTAGTTTACCACACTTTCTCTTGGTTTCTTTCCCTTCCCAGTAGATGGTGATAGATGTAGATAGAGGCAGCTACAATCTAAGCAATTTATCTCTAGATCAATCTCTGTGTGTGGTTGGCAAACGGACAGCAGACATTCCTGAAAACGAGGGACTTTCCTCGGCAGCTCAGAGAGCCATAAGAGGTCCAACAGCTGTGCCCCCAACAGACTCACTCTGGCTTTAACAACATTGCTTCTGGGCTTGATCCCAACTTGAATTCTGTGCACGTAAATCATGCATTGATGTCATTGCATGTGTAACTTGTGAAAATTCAAGTTACACATGCTGATCTCAAGATGAGATGTGACCTTCTATGAGGACTGTAAGTATCATATCCTTACACAGACAATGTCCTCTATAATGGCCCAGTGTCTGGGTTTAACGGTACACAGGGATTAGTACTGGTTAGAGGGCCTCGAGGAGGCAGCAGGGGTTGGGTGGGAAACCCCTGGCAGAAGTCCCAGGTCTTTAGCCCAGCAGTCAGTGGGCCCACATAGGGACCAGTGAGAGCTGAGGAAGGGGTGGAGAAAGCTAGCTCTGAATCAGAGCTTTACCAGGAACCTGCCTCCACTTCCGTCACTCCTCCTCTGACATTCCTGCTCACACAGTAGCTACGGGCTCTCAAGCAAAAACAGATCTAGGACCAACCTCGATTGTAGTGACTGTGCAAGTGATGTCACCCAATTCCATTGAAGCTTGTAGAAAAGTACACTTTACAAAAAAGAACTTAGGAAAATTGCAATTGGTTCAGAACAGGGCAGCACGGCTGGCCCTTGGATGTACACAGAG
This sequence comes from Salvelinus namaycush, assembly GCF_016432855.1. Taxonomy (NCBI): domain Eukaryota; kingdom Metazoa; phylum Chordata; class Actinopteri; order Salmoniformes; family Salmonidae; genus Salvelinus; species Salvelinus namaycush. The sequence goes on from NC_052307.1 coordinate 66,463,491, forward strand.
TGATAATATTAATAATATGCATGTCAATCTCTCCTGGCTCAAAATGGAGGAGAGATTGACTTCATCACTGCTTGTATTTATGAGAGGTGTTGACATGTTGAATGCCTCGAGCTGTCTGTTCGAACTACTGGCGCACAGCTCGGACACCCATGCATACCCCACAAGACATGCCACAAGCGGTCTCTTCACAGTCCCCAAGTCCAGAACAGACTATGGAAGGCACACAGTACTAAATAGAGCCATGACTACATGGAACCCTATTCCACATCAAGTAACTCATGCAAGCAGTAAAATTAGATTTAAAAACAGATTTAAAAAATACCTTATGGAACAGCGGGCACTGTGACGCAACACAAACATAGGCACAGACACATGCATACACACACGATAGCATACGCACTATACACACACGTGTACATGGATTTTGTACTGTATATACGTGGTAGTGGTGGAGTAGGGGCCTGAGGGCACACAGTAAATGTATTGTAATGTTTTTAAAATTGTATAAACTGCCTTAATTTTTCTGGACGCCAGGATGAGTTAATCAAATCAAATCAAATATTATTTGTCACATGTGCCGAATAAAACAGGTGTAGACCTTACAGTGAAATGCTTACTTACAAGCCATTAACCAACAATGCAGTTTTAAGAAAATCCCTAAAAAAGTAAGAGATAAGAATAACAAATAATTAAAGAGCAGCAGTACAGTGCCTTGTGAAAGTTTTCATGTTGGCCCCTTGGCATTTTTCCTATTTTGTTGCCTTAAAACCTGGAATTAAAATATATATTTTGGGGGGGTTTGTATAATTTGATTTACACAACATGCCTACCATTTTGAAGATGCAAAATATTTTTGGGGTGAAACAAACAAGAAATAAAACAAAAAACTGAAAACTTGAGCGTGCATAACTATTCACCCCCCCAAAGTCAATACTTTGTAGAGCCACCTTTTGCAACAATTACAGCTGCAAGTCTCTTGGGATATGTCTCTATAAGCTTGGCACATCTAGCCACTGGGATTTTTGCCCATTCTTCAAGGCAAAACTGCTCCAGCTCCTTCAAGTTGGATGGGTTCCAGCTGGTGTACAGCCATCTTTAAGTCATACCACAGATTCTCAATTGGACTGAGGTCTGGGCTTTGACTAGGTATAACAGTTTTGCTTCCGTCCCTCTACCTGGGCTCAAACCAGGGACCCTCTGCACACATCAACAACTGACACCCACAAAGCATCGTTACCCATCGCTCCACAAAAGCCACGGCCCTTGCAGAGCAAGGGGAACAACTACTTCAAGGTCTCACAGCGAGTGACGTCACTGATTGAAACGCTATTAGCGTGCACCCCGCTAACTAGCTAGCCATTTCACATCAGTTACATAGGCCATTACAAGACATTTAAATGTTTCCCCTTAAACTACTCGAGTGTTGCTTTAGCAGTATGCTTAGAGTCATTGTTCTGCTGGAAGGTGAACCTCCGTCCCAGTCTCAAATCTCTGGAAGACAAACCGGTTTCCCTCAAGAATTTCCCTGTATTTAGCACCATCCATCATTCCTTCAATTCTGACCAGTCCCTGCCGATGAAAAACATCCCCCCAACATGATGCTGCCACCACCATGCTTCACTGTGGGGATGGTTTTCTCGGGGTGATGAGAGATTTTGGGTTTTCCTTGATGGCCAAAAAACTCAATTTTAGTCTCATCTGACCAGAGTACCTTCTTCCATATGTTTGGGGAGTCTCCCACATGCCTTTTGGCGAACACCAAATGTGTTTGCTTATTTTTTCTTTAAGCAATGGCCACTCTTCCGTAAAGCCCAGCTCTTCCGTAACGCCTAGGTACTGGATGGCAGGAAGCTTGGCCCCAGTGATGTACTGGTCCGTACACACTACCCTCTGTAGTGCCTTGCGGTCGGAGGCCGAGCAGTTGCCATACCAGGCAGTGATGCAACCCGTCAGGATGCTCTCGATGGTGCAGCTGTCAAACCTTTTGAGGATCTGAGGACCCATGTCAAATCTTTTCAGTCTCCTGAGGGGGAATAGGTTTTGTCGTGCCCTCTTCACGACTGTCTTGGTGTGCTTGGACCATGTTAGTTTGTTGTTGATGTGGATGCCAAGGAACTTGAAGCTCTCAACCTGCTCCACTACAGCCCCGTCGATGAGAATGGGGGCGTGCTTGGTCCTGTAGTCCACAATCATCTTCTTTGTCTTGATCACGTTGATGGAATGGTTGTTGTCCTTGCACCACACGGTCAGGTCTCTGACCTCCTCCCTATAGGCTGTCTCATCGTTGTCAGTGATCAGGCCTACCACTGTTGTGTCATCGGCAAACTTAATGATGGTGTTGGAGTCGTGCCTGGCCGTGCAGTCATGAGTGAACAGGGAGTACAGGAGGGGACTGAGCATGTACCCCTGAGAGTTCCCCATGTTGAGGATCAGCGTGGCGGATGTGTTGTTACCTACCCTTACCACCTGGGGGCGGCCCGTCAGGAAGTCCAAGATCCAATTGCAGAGGGAGGCGTTTAGTCCCAGGGTCCTTAGCTTAGTGCTGTCCAACAATACTCTATTGTGGCTCTATTTCTTTTCACATAAACAAAACATTCAGTCCAGGTGCCCCTTTTTTGTATTTTTTTTTTGCAATTCTCAATAAGCCTTTCAGGGGCTCTGACAGTCCTTTTTGGTCGTTCTGCTGAAGTGCTTCCTGAAACAGTTGGACAGCGTTCATTGTCAGTCAGGGTGTTCTGACTGAATTGTCCATTTCCATTTCATTTGACGCTTCAGCAGTATCCTCCTGATGATCCTCAGTCCCTTGAGTGAATGGCTCCAGCCTTAGATCCACTCTGTTTCGTCTCAGTTGTGATCCATGCTCTGTTTGGATCTCATAGGATCGCGGTGCAACTTCTCTCTGCACACACCCTTGCTGTATCCAGGTTCCTATAGTGATGTCTCGGAGTCGTACATGATCTCCAGGTTTCAGTTCAGGTAAGTGTCTTGCACTTTTGTCGTGACGATGTCCTCAATGCACTTATTGATAAAGCCAGTGACTGATGTGGTGTACTCCTCAATGCCATCGGAAGAATCACGGAACATATTCCAGTCTGTGCTAGCAAAACAGTCCTGTAGTTTAGCATCTGCTTCATCTGACCACTTTTTTATAGATCGAGTTACTGGTGCTTCCTGCTTAAATTTTTGCTTATAAGCAGGGATCAGGAGGATAGAGTTATGGTCAGATTTGCCAAATGGAGAGTGAGGGAGAGCTTGGTACGCGTCTCTGTGTGTGGAGTAAAGGTGGTCTCGATTTTTTCCCCTCTGGTTGCACATTTAACATGCGGATAGAAATTAGGTAAAACTGATTTCAGTTTCCCTGCATTAAAGTCCCCGGCCACTAGAAGCGCAATCTCTGGATGAGCGTTTTCCTGTTTGCTTTTTGGCGGAATACAGCTAATTGAGTGCGGTTTTAGTGCCAGCCTCGGTCTGTAGATAGCTACGAAAAATACAGATGAAAACTCTCTAGGTAGATAGTGTGGTCTACAGCTTATCATGAGATACTCTACCTCAGGCGAGCAAAACCCTGAGACTTCCTTAGATATCGTGCACCAGCTATTGTTTACAAATATGCACAGGCCCCCGCCCGTGTCTTACCAGAGGCTGTGGTTCTGTCCTGCCAATAGAGTGTATAACCCGCCAGCTGTATGTTCTTAATGTCGTCATTTAGCCACGACTCGGTGAAACATAAGATATTACAGGTTTGAATGTCCCGTTGGTAGGATATACGTGCTTTCAGTTCATCCCATTTATTTTCCAGCGATTTAACGTTAGCTAGCAGAGTGGAAGGCAAGGGCAGATTATCCAGTCATCGCCTGATCCTCACAATGCATCCTGATCTCTTTCCGCGAAACCTACATTTCCTTTTCCAGCGAATCACGGGGATCTGGGCCTGGTCGGGTGTCCGTAGTATATCCCTCGGGTCCGACTTACTGAAGAAAAACTGCTCGTCCAATTTGAGGTGAGTAATCCCAGTTTTGATGTCCAGAAGCTCTTTTCGGTCATAAGAGAAGGTAGCAGCAGCATTATGTACAAAACAAGTAACGAACAACGCAAAAAATAAAATAGCATGGTTGTTTAAGAGCCGATAAGACGGCAGCCCTACCCTCCGGCGCCATCTTCATTAGCTGCCTTGGCAGTAGCTAATGGGGATCCATAATAAATACAAATACACAAGAAATTGTATTTGACCGATATTGTTTTTTATTCCTTCTATTCATATGTGTTCTATTTCTATGTCAGTCCTGGTGATTCTGTAAGTGTGACACACCATACGTTAATTGAACATTACCCAGCCCTCCTTTTACCACAGTGGAACCACAGCCTGTGGGACATGCTCCATCTTGCCCTTCCAGTAAAGCTCTAACCATTTAGGTCAACAAGTCCAACAGACCATCCAGATCTGCGGTTTCTGGAGGGAATCCAGGAAATAAACATCTAATAATTTGTTGTGTAACACCATATATATTGCGAAATAGGACGAACTGAAAGTGTCTCTGAAAGTAATATATGGAATTATGTTCCATTTCAGTAACGATATATGAATACAAAGAGGGAACTGTAGATTATAAAGAGACAAATAAAATGTTCACACTAGTGTGAGCCTAATGAACCTAAACATTCTTTTCGCTTCAGTTGTCACATTCTTTTGGCACCTGTGTGTTCACTAATCAAGGTTATGCAGCTTAGATGTGTTCCACACCGCTGGATCTATAGACATCATTTATGAACATTTTGGAAATGCAGTGAGAAATCAAAACAACCACACAGTTGGACATATTATTGTTCTGACATGAACATTGCTACCCCTCACCGAACACATCAAACATGGATGTCCTTGTAAGACCAGCCGAGTATAGTGCAGTTTATGCTCTTTTGGGTCAGACTTCCACACAGGACAGTGGGATTGATCCGTGTAGTTCTCAGCTGTGCTGTGGGAAGACATGGCTGACATTTAAAACAACGGAACATCACATCATGGGCTTCTGGTAGACAGGTGTTGAACATCACATCACGGGCTTCTGGTAGACAGGTGTTGAACATCACAGGCTTCTGGTAGACAGGTGTTGGACATCACCTCACGGGCTTCTGGTAGACAGGTGTTGAACATCATGTGCTTCTGGTAGACAGGTGTTGAACATCATGGGCTTCTGGTAGACAGGTGTTGGACATCACCTCACGGGCTTCTGGTAGACAGGTGTTGAACATCACGGGCTTCTGGTAGACAGGTGTTGAACATCACGGGCTTCTGATAGACAGGTGTTGGACATCACATCACGTGCTTCTGGTAGACAGGTGTTGGACATCACATCATGGGCTTCTGGTAGACAGGTGTTGGACATCACATCATGGGCTTCTGGTAGACAGGTGTTGGACATCACATGGGCTTCTGGTAGACAGGTGTTGAACATCACATCATGGGCTTCTGGTAGACAGGTGTTGGACATCACATCATGGGCTTCTGGTAGACAGATGTTGAACATCACATCACAGGCTTCTGGTAGACATGTGTTGAACATCACGGGCTTCTGGTAGACAGGTGTTGGACATCACCTCATGGGCTTCTGGTAGACAGGTGTTGGACATCACGGGCTTCTGGTAGACAGGTGTTGGACATCACATCACGGGCTTCTGGTAGACAGGTGTTGGACATCACATCATGGGCTTCTGGTAGACAGGTGTTGGACATCACATCACGGGCTTCTGGTAGACAGGTGTTGAACATCACAGGCTTCTGGTAGACAGGTGTTGGACATCACATCATGGGCTTCTGGTAGACAGGTGTTGGACATCACGGGCTTCTGGTAGACAGGTGTTGGACATCACATCATGGGCTTCTGGTAGACAGGTGTTGGACATCACAGGCTTCTGGTAGACAGGTGTTGGACATCACATCACAGGCTTCTGGTAGACAGGTGTTGGACATCACATCATGGGCTTCTGGTAGACATGTGTTGGACATCACATCATGGGCTTCTGGTAGACAGGTGTTGGACATCACATGGGCTTCTGGTAGACAGGTGTTGAACAGCACATCGTGAGCTTCTGGTAGACAGGTGTTGAACAGCACATCATGGGCTTCTGGTAGACATGTGTTGGACATCACATCATGGGCTTCTGGTAGACAGGTGTTGGACATCACATCATGGGCTTCTGGTAGACAGGTGTTGAACATCACATCATGGGCTTCTGGTAGACAGGTGTTGGAGATCACATGGGCTTCTGGTAGACAGGTGTTGGACATCACATCATGGGCTTCTGGTAGACAGGTGTTGAACATCACATCATGGGCTTCTGGTAGACAGGTGTTGTACATCACATCATGGGCTTCTGGTAGACAGGTGTTGAACATCACATCATGGGCTTCTGGTAGACAGGTGTTGAACATCACATCATGGGCTTCTGGTAGACAGGTGTTGAACATCACATCACGGGCTTCTGGTAGACAGGTGTTGAACATCACGGGCTTCTGGTAGACAGGTGTTGGACATCACATCATGGGCTTCTGGTAGACAGGTGTTGGACATCACAGGCTTCTGGTAGACAGGTGTTGGACATCACATCATGGGCTTCTGGTAGACAGGTGTTGGACATCACAGGCTTCTGGTAGACAGGTGTTGGACATCACATCATGGGCTTCTGGTAGACAGGTGTTGGACATCACAGGCTTCTGGTAGACAGGTGTTGGACATCACATCACAGGCTTCTGGTAGACAGGTGTTGGACATCACATGGGCTTCTGATAGACAGGTGTTGAACAGCACATCGTGAGCTTCTGGTAGACAGGTGTTGAACATCACATCATGGGCTTCTGGTAGACAGGTGTTGAACATCACATCATGGGCTTCTGGTAGACAGGTGTTGGACATCACATCATGGGCTTCTGGTAGACAGGTGTTGGACATCACATCATGGGCCTCTGGTAGACAGGTGTTGAACATCACATCATGGGCTTCTGGTAGACAGGTGTTGAACATCACATCATGGGCTTCTGGTAGACAGGTGTTGGACATCACATCATGGGCTTCTGGTAGACAGGTGTTGGACATCACATCATGGGCTTCTGGTAGACAGGTGTTGGACATCACATCATGGGCTCCTGGTAGACAGGTGTTGGACATCACATCATGGGCTTCTGGTAGACAGGTGTTGAACATCACATGGGCTTCTGGTAGACAGGTGTTGGACATCACATCATGGGCTTCTGGTAGACAGGTGTTGAACATCACATCATGGGCTTCTGGTAGACAGGTGTTGGACATCACATCATGGGCTTCTGGTAGACAGGTGTTGAACATCACGGGCTTCTGGTAGACAGGTGTTGGACATCACATCATGGGCTTCTGGTAGACAGGTGTTGGACATCACATCATGGGCTTCTGGTAGACAGGTGTTGGACATCACATCATGGGCTTCTGGTAGACAGGTGTTGAACATCACATCATGGGCTTCTGGTAGACAGGTGTTGGACATCACATGGGCTTCTGGTAGACAGGTGTTGGACATCACATCATGGGCTTCTGGTAGACAGGTGTTGAACATCACATCATGGGCTTCTGGTAGACAGGTGTTGAACATCACATCACGGGCTTCTGGTAGACAGGAGTTGAACAGCTCAACATGGGCTTCTGGTAGACAGGTGTTGAACATCACATCATGGGCTTCTGGTAGACAGGTGTTGAACATCACATCATGGGCCTCTGGTAGACAGGTGTTGGACATCACATCATGGGCCTCTGGTAGACAGGTGTTGAACATCACATCATGGGCTTCTGGTAGACAGGTGTTGAACATCACATCATGGGCTTCTGGTAGACAGGTGTTGGACATCACATCATGGGCTTCTGGTAGACAGGTGTTGGACATCACATCATGGGCTTCTGGTAGACAGGTGTTGGACATCACATCATGGGCTTCTGGTAGACAGGTGTTGGACATCACATCATGGGCTTCTGGTAGACAGGTGTTGGACATCACATCATGGGCTTCTGGTAGACAGGTGTTGAACATCACATGGGCTTCTGGTAGACAGGTGTTGGACATCACATCACGGGCTTCTGGTAGACAGGTGTTGAACATCACATCATGGGCTTCTGGTAGACAGGTGTTGGACATCACATCATGGGCTTCTGGTAGACAGGTGTTGAACATCACGGGCTTCTGGTAGACAGGTGTTGGACATCACATCATGGGCTTCTGGTAGACAGGTGTTGGACATCACATCATGGGCTTCTGGTAGACAGGTGTTGGACATCACATCATGGGCTTCTGGTAGACAGGTGTTGAACATCACATCATGGGCTTCTGGTAGACAGGTGTTGGACATCACATGGGCTTCTGGTAGACAGGTGTTGGACATCACATCATGGGCTTCTGGTAGACAGGTGTTGAACATCACATCATGGGCTTCTGGTAGACAGGAGTTGAACAGCTCAACATGGGCTTCTGGTAGACAGGTGTTGAACATCACATCATGGGCTTCTGGTAGACAGGTGTTGAACATCACATCATGGGCCTCTGGTAGACAGGTGTTGTACATCACATCATGGGCTTCTGGTAGACAGGTGTTGAACATCACATCATGGGCTTCTGGTAGACAGGTGTTGAACATCACATCATGGGCTTCTGGTAGACAGGTGTTGAACATCACATCATGGGCTTCTGGTAGACAGGTGTTGAACATCACATCATGGGCCTCTGGTAGACAGGTGTTGTACATCACATCATGGGCTTCTGGTAGACAGGTGTTGAACATCACATCATGGGCTTCTGGTAGACAGGTGTTGAACATCACATCATGGGCTTCTGGTAGACAGGTGTTGGATGGAGTGGTGGGTGGCTACTAGTATCAATGCAATGTGTATTTATTTAGTCATTTTCTTATAAATTACCTATAATTTATTACAGTAATGTATAGGTTAACAAACTAGTGGTACATTATTTACATTAGTTGAGTAATCATGAAATACAGTATCATTTTAATGTTATATACAAAATAGTGTTACAGACTTCCTATCATAAATTCAGGATTTCCAGATGAACCAAGACAGTTCCCATGTCTGGTAAAAGAGAAGAGTTTTGTTCAGGTGTCACGTGCCTCCTAACGGAGGGAGGTGCAGGAATCAGGAGGAGGAGAGCAAGGAATTCCCAGTGGCAAAATAGTTTAATGAGCATTCCCAACACAACTACAACATGGGACTGAAACACGCCCAAACGAGGTTGCCACACACACAGGGAAATAAAGCGCATACACACGGAGGAGAAACCTCTGCTACTAAACTCAATACCAAACGGCACAACTGCCGAGAGAAAAGAAACCCTGTGGTGCAGACACGCACCCCTACTAACGTAACCACAGAAAACAATCCCGCACAAAGACTAGCAGGCAGCGGAGGTAAATATACCCACCGAAATCAACTAATCAGACACAGGTGTAAACAATACAGACAGACACAAACAAAAAGGAAAAATGGATTGGTGGCAGCTAGTAGGCCGGCGACGACGACCGCCGAGCACCACCCGAACAGGAAGAGGAGCCACCTTTGGTGGAAGTCGTGACATCAGGTGTGTCACTGTGAAGTATGTTTCCTCCCACACAACCGTCAGGTGTCACAGCGACTCCCATTACCACCATCCATAACCAGCCATACAACATACTCAAACCTCTCTACAAGAAAATGTACTGTGTTACAAAAATATGCACTGTGTTACAAAAATACACACCAAGGAAGGTACAATGAACAGTTAGACTACACACGATAAGGACAGACAGGAGACTTGAGTCCCAAACCCAGCTTTGAGTCAGACTCTCCACCATTCCTTTACCAGTTTTCACTTCCAGATCAATTATTCATGAGAAAAGGATTACTCAAAATTGGAACAAATTATGTCAATTTCAGTTTTGTTTGCTTGAAAACACCTCTTTGCTTTGAATCCATTCAAAGTAAGTCAAAGTCCAAACTAAGGAACAGTGACCTGGACACAACCCCTAAGACACTATCACACTTACTGAACCTTACCTTATGCACAACAAAACACCCACGTAATAATGCATTTATAATCATTTTTAACAACAGACATGCCTTAGTTGTATCAGTGTTTTAGGCAAAGTGTTGTGAAATTAAAAAAATATACAATTGATCACCTCTATATACAGTATAACACTATAGATAAAACTATTGGGATGACAAGAGCAAATTCTCTCTAAGACACAGTCGTGGGAAAAGCATGAAGAAAGGAATCCCATTTCCCCTTTGATCCTCAAAATCACTGTCAACTCAACCAAACAATAAGAAAATAACAAATGTTTTTTTCTTCAGTGAAGACATGTTGCAAGCCTCTGACAGTAATTACAGTCACGTGATGGTTATTACCAGGCTAATGCAATTTCAGCAAGCCCCTCCAGTTCCCCTTCTGTATGCTACACACACACACCAGTTCCAGAGACAAAGCCCTTCTCAGCAACCTCCATACACAGCTCTCTTTGCAGCATGGTCTAGAAACGTGCGTGTGTGTGTGTGTGCGTCTGTATGTCACACATCATTTCACAGGTTTGAAGTCTGATGTGTGTGGAAATAGCTGCCCCACAACAGGAAAGCCATTTTCTCCCCCCACTACATCTTGTGTGAATAACATGCAGATGGGTATAAATAAACTGACAACACAGATACTCACTTTGAAACCAGCAAACACTTTAGTCTAGGTCTAATGACATGAGAGTGAAGGAGGGTGAAGTCACGGTTCATATGCATGATGGTGGCACTTCTAATTAAATAACTTATGTATTTCTGGTGGCCCAGATGAAAGTCACATAGTAACAGTTTACACACGATCTAGTTGTCTTCTGTTTGCCTAAATACATTGAGGGTTCATAACCCACCTCGGTCATAACAGCAAGTCCAGAGAAAGCCATCAGCCATCACAGAGATCATCTCCCAGATTGCTAATGAGCAGTATGATGAGTGTAGGAAGATCCCTGGTAGGCCATACAAAGTTGAGTCAGGCAACCAGGAAGGATGGGCTCCAGGTTTACTGTCAGAGACCCACCTCCATCTACAGAAGTGAAAGTAAACCAAAAGTATGAACCTGACAGGGCAGGAGTGGCCTTGTAGAAAACAGCTGCATCATTAACTGATAGCAGCTGAATGATGACACATTCCTGTGACTCTGTACTATGAGTTTGGCTTCCGAGTGGGTGTTAGAGAAATGGTGGGACTTAACTGGCATTCTTCTTACTCACTGAAATGGTTTACCGTTGATAGGCCTGAACTATTCAAGTCTAAATATTACGCCTGAGCTGTGTTACAGGGTGTTTTTCTGCCCACATTGAATTGCGGGAAGCTGTAGAATAATAACAATAATTTGGGGGTTGCTTATATTTGTCCTGTTATTTGTTGCATATCCCAACTCCCCGTGAGACACCTGCAGGGAGTGGGGTCACGGCCAGGGTCACCATTGTACAGCGCCCCTGGAGCATTAAGGGCCGCCCCCAGGTGGTAAAAGTAGGCAACAATACGTCTGCCACGCTGATCCTCAACAGTGGGGCCCCTCAGGGGTGTGTACTTAGTCCCCTCCTTGTATTCCCTGTTCACCCACGACTGCATGGCCAAACACGACTCCAACACCATCATTAAGTTTGCTGACGACACAACAGTGGTAGGCCTGATCACCGACAACGATGAGACGGCCTATAGGGAGGAGGTCAGAGAACTACAACCTCTCCCTTGATGTGAGCAAGACAAAGGAGCTGATCGTGGCCTACAGTAAAATGCAGGCCGAACAGGCCCCCATTAACATTGACGGGGCTGTAGTGGAGGGGGTCTAGAGTTTCAAGATCCTTGGTTTCCACATCACCAACGAACTATCATGGTCCAAACATACCAAGACAGTCATGACGAGGGCACGACAAAACCTTTTCCCCCTCAGAAGACTGAAAAGATTTGGCATGGGCCCCCAGATCCTCAAAGGTTTCTACAGCTGCACCATCGAGAGCATCCTGACCAGTTGCATCACCGCCTGGTATGGCAACTGTCGGCAACTGATCGTAAGGCGCTACAGAGGGTAGTGCAAACGGCCCAGTACATCACTGGGGCCAAGCTTCCTGCCATCCAGGACCTATATAATACGTGTGTCAGAGGAAAGACCATAAAATTGTCAGAGACTCCAGTCATCCAAGTTATAGACTGTTTTCTCTGCTACCGCATGGCAATCGGTACCGGAGCACCAAGTCTAGGACCAAAACGCTCCTCAACAACTTCTACCCCCAAGCCATTAGACTGCTGAACAATTTATAAAAATCGCCACCGGACAATTTACATTGAACCCCCCCTCCCCCTTGTACACTGCTGCTACTCGCTGTTTGTTTGTTACCTATGCATAGTCACTTCGCCCGCACCTACATGTACAAATTACCTCAACTAGCCTGTACCCCCTGCACACTGACTCGGTACCGGTGCCCCTTGTATATAGCCTCATTATTGTTATTCTTATTGTGTTACTTTTTATTATTACTTTTTATGTTAACCTACTTGGTAACTATTTTCTTCTTCTTGAACTGCACTGTTGGTTAAGGGCTTGTAAGTAAGCATTTCACGGTAAAGTCTATACTTGTTGTATTCGGCGCATGTGGCAAATAAAGTTTGATTTGATATACAGGGTGTGTGTGTTTCAATGTGTGTGTAACTACCTCTGTGACTTGGTTCATCTGGTACTCCTGTAGTTGCTGTTGGAAGCCATAGTTCGGGCCTACGAAGGAACGCACGGCCTTGACAGCCGACAGACACTCCTCCCAGCTGTAGGTGGTGACGGTCATCAGGTAGGCCACCACCATGGTAGTACTACGGGACACACCGGCCAGGCTGCATTATGGGACAGAGCATAGTCATGAGGGGTCAGGTACGGTCAACAGAAAGTTAGTGGTTTATGGTTAGGTGGTGTATGTACCAGTGCACCAGACAGGCCCCTCCATTTAGACGACATTTGTGGATGAACCTGATGCTCTCTTTGAAATGCTGTGACCTGCAAAGACAAAAACACATGGCCTTATAAGTACAAGTACAGAATAAACAGTGTAGTGTAAAAAGTGTATCACTGATCATATCAGGATGTGGATTGTCTTGTCATAGGTGAGACTAGGGCTGTTAAGATGACCATATTACTGCCACACTGGCGGTCACGAGTCATGATGGCAATCAAATTCCACGTGACCATTTAGACACGGTAATTAGGCTTCTCCAAGCTCTGATGCTGCTGATGGTCATTAGTAGCCTACCTAACTTGCCAACTGCCTGGTACTTAGCATTGTCCCTCTAATCACTCTGACATCAATGCAAATGTTATTGAAAATCTAAATCAAACACTGAATGAGAGCCCATGAGCTCATGTTGCGCAACATTTCTATGCAATTGCATGAGAAAACAGAGTGATGGCCTCTATTAAAAATAGGAGGATCACATCAGCTTTCTATAGGCTAGGCCTACTATATTTATTTCTCAACTTCCCTAATACTAAGCACATTGCTTCTCTTTACAACAGGAGTATAGCCTACCTGGCTGGCATGAAAATGAACCACGAGAATAGCGTTCTCCACTCTCTATTTAAGTGCATAGATTCCATGTATTTTTTCCCGGCCCCTGTTTTGAGACAGGTACATGATAAATCAAAATTTCACATATATATTATTTAGTATATGTAAAGAGAAGATTAAATCAAGAATAGTCTGATGGGTGACAATATTAGCCTATCACTTGTGAATTATATATTATCACTTGATGCCCAGCTTAAGGCAAGAAACAGCACAATACTTTTTTTGGGAGACTTTTCACATCATAGTGTAATGGCTGTTGGAAGGAGAGGACCAAGGTGCAGCGTGGTACGTGTCCATATTTATTAAATGAACACTGAAATAACAAAAATAACAAAGCTAACAACCGAAACAGTTCTGGCTGGTGCAGACACACAAAACAGAAAACAACTACCCACAAAACACAGGTGGGATGTGGCTACCTAAGTATGGTTCTCAATCAGAGACAACGATAGACAGCTGCCTCTGATTGAGAACCACACTCGGCCAAACACATAGAAATATAAAACATAGAACAAAAACATAGAATGCCCACCCCAACTCACGCCCTGACCAAACCAAAATAGAGACATAACAAAGGAACTAAGGTCGGGGCGTGACACATAGCTGCACACCTCATATGTAGCCTAGCCCATAGGACTATATGTTTTGAAAAGGTTTGTATCACAATTAAAGTGGCCAAATAACTTCTTAAAATGGAGCACAATAATCAGTTTTACAACGGGTGTAGAGCCTAACTGGCATACATGTGAAGCATGTGAGTTTCAAGTATGGGGAAGATAATTTTCACCATAAAAATGCACATTTATAATAAAAGCATTACATTCATAATTGCATTTGCGGTCACTTTTTAGAATTGTGTTTTCCTGCTAATGGAAGATTTGTGCTTATAGCTTACTACGGTGTGCACATTGCTGCGCTTATAATGTGAGGAAATATCCTAATAGTTGATCAACAATTTAAGCTAAACGTTCTGATCTGTTGCTTCAGGCTCATTGCTTAAAAAAGTAGTTTTGATGCTAGTGGTTGGATTAATTTGGAATCTATCGCATCCCACAACTGTCCTACACTATGTTTGGAATATTTATTTCTCACACAGAATATGTCGACTTTTGTACTATGGGGGATAATAGATTGACATAGGCTAGTGTTTTTGCTGTTTGTTAGGCCTACTCATCTTGTTGGCTGACGAAAAGTAAATGTGGACAGTTCTTCCTCGGAATTGGATAAGGACACACGCAGTTGCCTCCCCAATGTGTCTGTCTTCACTTGTAGCCTGTGAGAAAGACCCGTCACGTGATGGAGAGCCATGTGAGTAAGAGGTGCATCAGAGCGTGCAACCGGGAGAAGGGAATTATAATAATTATATTCAGCCCAAGAGCACAATGGCCACTGGCCGCTAAAGACATAGATTTCTTTTTACGTGACATTACAGCCACACAAAAGGGATGCCACTGGAAAATTCGAGGCATTATCAAGAGCTTGTCAAAGTGTGTACAGCAAAAAACAAAGCAGGGCTCATGCCTTTCATGCAACTTTTTTCAAAACATCATTAGAGTCGCACCATTAGAGTCGCATCATGCAGCCTTATTGTATTAAAAATCAGAAGATATAGCCCGATGTTTGTATCACAACCAAAGATGCATAAATAACTTGAAATTAAGTATTTAGGAGTAGCTGTTTCTTTGTTAAGCGCTCAACACAGAATAGCTGCATATGCACACTCCTTTAAAATGTTTGGAGAAAATATCCTTTCTATTTTACTCAGCTATGTTCAATTGTATTCTTCATTCTATACAATCATGTAAAATAATGTCACAGAATTCTAAGCAAATCTTGTCTGCTTAATGAACTAGTGTACAGTTCCACAGACATATGGCATAGCCAGATCAGGGCCTAACACAAGGACAACACAAGGACAACAAAGAGTATGCTATTCTGTTCTTCTGAAATAGACTACATTTTCTTCATATCATGTTTCTTTAGACCTGTCTAAAATAAATCACGGATTTACTGTGATGATGTAGGCTCTTACATGGATATATTAGACTTTATAAAATGTAGATGTTCCAAAGATCTGCATCAGTGGAAATGTGTGGAAGCCAGGAGAAGCTAAATGTGTTTATGTTAATTAATGGTCAATTACCGTGAAACTGGCAGTTATTTGCTTAACAATCACCAGCTGACAAAATGTCATGACCGTCACAACCCTAGGTGAGACCAGATCTATAACTATATAAATTGATTTCAGGTCACATTTTATGGGATATGAGAAAGAACAGGAAGAAGTGAAACTAAGGTGTAAAAGTCATCTGGACCCCATCTCTGCACAGCACAAGTTCCTTCAATCCGTTTCATCTTAGTCATGATGTCCAGATAGATACCTGTCCTGTCTTATACCCAAGTATCTGTGTCCAATCATCACACCACTGGGAAGTCCCAGGGCACAGTCTAGTAATTTAGCAGACGGTCTTATCCAGAGTGACTTACATTAGTGCATTCATCTTAAGATAGCTACTGTAGGTGAGACAACAACACATCACAATCGTAGCAAGTACATTTTCCCTGAACAAAGTGGTTATCAGCAAAGTCAGTGCTAGTGGGAAAAGACGCATAAGGATGTTATGGAGGGGGAAGGGATGGGTAGCTTACTCTGGAGATGGTGGTGGAAGTGATCTGTCCTATACAGTTGTCTTGTTTAGTAGCACTCTCCACTGGACACTACCAGGAGAACCTAGAAGTATTTTCTATTCAACTTCCATTGTCATCCAAGAAAGTCATAATATCTCTCACACAACCCGTTGGTTTGTCAATTCATGCACCTTTGTAGGACTGCGAGGTAATGAGAGTATAAGGGACTCCTATACTGCTTCCCCTCCCAGACTTTACAACCACTATCATTCCATCTTTAGAGATCATCTTTTCATGTAGATCAATACAGCATGTACCCCAACTAACATTCTCCTTCCATCTACCCTATACTGTGACTTGATCTGTTTTTTGCTGTTGGTGTATGGCTACCACTCCAAACACTATTGGGAAATAGTAGTGAAGCGTTGCACAATGGGAGAGTCATATGGTGGGGAGCATTGTCCTATAACAGCAAAAGCTGCTTGGTTACCCAACCAACTCAACAGCCAGGGGCTAAAATAGATGGATTGCGCGTTCCCTCCTTCTCACTTGGAGTCAAACTCTTGCTGAAAGATGTCTCCTCAGCACTTTTCTAATTATTTCTGGTCCAGAGGTTTCCGGCTATCTTGTTAAATGTGCAGAAATGTATTATGTGGTGATTGTTTTGTGTTTTGAGAGGCTGAACTCCAAATGAAAACAAAAAGAAATAGGATCTTACACTGAGTAGACAAAACATTAAGAACACCTGCTCTTTCCATGACAGACTGACCAGGTGAATCCAGGTGAAAGCTATGATCCCTTATTAAATCAGTTTCAATCAGTGTAGATGAAGGGGCGGAGACAGGCTAAAGAAAAGTTCTTAAGCCTTGAGACATGGATTGTGTATGTGTGCCATTCAGAGAGTGAATAGGCAAGACAAAATATTTAAGCGCCTTTGAAACAGGCATGGTTGTAGGTTCCAGGTGCACCGGTTTGTGTCAAGAACTGCAATGAGGGAGGGGAGGGGTGTTTGGTATACTCAGTGTATATTTATGCAATAAGCCCCGAGGAGGTGTGGTATATAGCCAATATACCATGGCTAAGGGCTGTTCTTACGCACAACGCATCGCGGAGTGCCTGAACACAGCCCTTAGCCGTGGTATATTGGCCATACATCACAAACCCCCGAGGTGCCTTATTGCTATTGTAAACTGGTCACCAACGTAATTAGAGCAGTAAAAATACATGTTTTGTCAAACCCGTGGTATACGGTCTGATATACCATGGCTGTCAGCCAATCAGCATTCAGGGCTCGAACCACCCATATTATAATCACAAATGAAGGACAGTGGCAAACTGTATGGTTGAATCCAAACAAAGACTCTGTAGTGCTTTAGTTTTGTGATATCTGGTAACTGAAGATATAGGACATGTCCACCTGAATCTAATTCTAATTCTTGTTTCTTGAGTTTTTAATAAAACAACATGAAGTGGGGGTCAGGTCAGCATCCTACCACAATAATGACACACTCTCAGAGACTCATAAGGAGAGAGGCCCCCAGTCCTAGCCCCTAGGGCCCCTAGCCATGTCAGTCCCTGGCCTGGTCTCTAAAAGCGGGGAACAGGGGGACGTGATGAAACCAGTGCGGAGACCGTTAGCCCTGTTTTCCCAGCCTAGGGATTGTGACAGAGGGACTATAATAGGCCTGGTGACCGAGGCACAGCAGGATGTCACAGCAAGGCTTCCTTCCTGCTGCCTGCAGACCAGTTGGTTGCGACAGGGGGGTCAGAGGCCCCCCAACCCAACAACATCCCCTCCTCCCCTCATCCGCAACCTCCAACCACCCTCATCATCATCATCATCTCTCTCCTTCTTATTTTCCTCTGAGAAGACAAGTGATTGACAGACTGACTGAGTTATGCTCTGCTTGCGGGAGGTAAAAAAAAAGACTTACTAGTCGCCAAAGTTACGGAGCATGTCTTTAACACTAGTGTCTGTCCTTTTCTGACTGACTGGCAGACAGGGTGTTTCTGTCCAGGTATGAAAAGAAGGGTAGAACATTCCACCCTGGTAGTTATCCTTACTGCGCTACACAGCGGGCTACAATACTAATGTAATGAGCAGTAATTAATGTGGACAGTGGACACAGAACAAACTCAACAGATGGTGCAGGTCATAGGTACCATGGAAGTAGCTCTCTCTTTTATAGGATCTCTAAAAGTGGTGCGTGGCCAGCGTAATGTGCGGCTATGTATTGGAAAACGACACAATTATCTGTGCTTTTTTGGGCTTAGGCTCATAAAATGTCTTTAATGTATGGCTCATCAGGCTCAGGTGGCTTCAGGCTTGAATTTTCATGCCGATCAAAGCTCTAATCAAATCCAGACATACAGTTGAAGTCGGAAGTTTACATACACTTAGGTTGGTGTCAATAAAACTATTTTTTCAACCACTCCACAAATTTCTTGTTAACAAACTATAGTTTTGGCATGTCAGTTAGGACATCTACTTTGTGCATGACACAAGTAATTTGTCCAACAATTGTTTACAGACAGATTATTTCACTTATAATTCACTGTATCACAATTCCAGTGAGTCAGAAGTTTACATACACTAAGTTGACTGTGCCTTTAAACAGCTTGGAATATTCCAGAAAATGATGTCATGGCTTTAGAAGCTTCTGATAGGCTAATTGACATCATTTGAGTCAAATAGAGGTGTACCTGTGGATGTATTTCAAGGCCTACCTTCAAACTCAGTGCCTCTTTGCTTGACATCATGGGAAAATCAAAAGAAATCAGTCAAGACCTCAGAAAATAAATTGTAGACCTCCACAAGTCTGGTTCATCCTTGGGAGCAATTTCCAAACACCTGAAGGTACCACGTTCATCTGTACAAACAATAGTACGCAAGTATAAACACCATGGGACCATGCAGCCGTCATACCGCTCAGGAAGGAGAAGCGTTCTGTCTCCTAGAGATTAACGTACTTTGGTGCGAAAAGTGCAAATCAATCCCAGAACAACAGCAAAGGACCTTGTGAAGATGCTGGAGGAAACCGGTACAAAAGTATCTATATCCACAGTAAAACGAGTCCTATAGACATAACCTGAAAGGTCGCTTAACAAGAAGAAGCCACTGCTCCAAAACCCCCATAAAAAAGCCAGTCTAGGGTTTGCAACTGCACATGGGGACAAAGATAGTACTTTTTGGAGAAATGTCCTCTGGTCTGCTGAAACAAAAATAGAACTGTTTGGCCATAATGACCATTTTTATGTTTGGAGGAATAAGGGGGAGGCTTGCAAGCCGAAGAACACCATCCCAACCGTGAAGCACGGGGGTGGTAGGATCATGTTGTGTGGGTGCTTTGCTGCAGGAGGGACTGGTACACTTCACAAAATAGATGACATCATGAGGCAGGGAAATTATGTGGATATATTGAAGCAACATCTCAAGACATCAGTCAGGAAGTTAAAGCTTGGTCGCAAATGGGTCTTCCAAATGGACAATGACCCCAAGCATACTTCCAATGTTGTGGCAAAATGGCTTAAGGACAACAAAGTCAAGGTATTGGAGTGGCCATCACAAAGCCCTGACCTCAATCCTATAGAAAATCTGTGGGCAGAACTGAAAAAGCGTGTGCGAGCAAGGAGGCCTACAAACCTGACTCAGTTACACCAGCTCTGTCAGGAGGAATGGGCCAAAATTCACCCAACTTATTGTGGGAAGCTTGTTGGAAGGCTATCTGAAATGTTTCACCCAAGTTAAACAATTTAAAGGCAATGCTCCCAAATACTAATTGAGTGTATGTAAACTTCTGGCCCACTGGGAATGTGGTGAAAGAAATAAAAGCTGAAATAAATCATTCTCTCTACTATTATTCTGACATTTCACATTCTTAAAATAAAGTGGTGATTTTAACTGACCTAAGACAAGGAATTTTTACTAGGATTAAATGTCAGGAATTGTGAAAAACTGAGTTTAAATGTATTTGGCTAAGGTGTATGTAAACATCCGACTTCAACTGTACTTACCCAGCGTACGAAACATTGCTCTCTCTATGACAGACTGACCAGGTGAATCCAGGTGAAAGCTATCCTCCCTTAAGGATGTCGCTTGTTAAATCCACTTCAAATCAGTGTGCATGAAAGGGAGGAGACAGGTTGAAGAAGGATTTTTAAGCCTTGAGACAAGTGAGACATGGATTGTGTATGTGTGCCATTCATAGGGTGAATGGGCAAGACAACAGATTTAAGTGCCTTTGAACGGGGTATGGTAGTAGGTGCCAGGTGCACCGGTTTGAGAATGTCAAGAAGTGCAACGCTGCTGGATTTTTCACACTCAACAATATTCCGTGTGTATCAAGAATGGTCCACTACCCAAAGGACATCCAGCCAACTGTGGAAAGCATTGGAGTCAACATGTGCCAGCATCCGTGTGGAACGCTTTCGACACCTTGTAGAGTCCATGCTCCGATGAATTGAGGCTGTTTTGAGGGCAAAAGGGGGAGCAACTCAATATTAGGAAGGTGTTCCTAATGTTTGGTACACTCAGTTTATATGTTTTATATGCTTTGGAATGACACTTCCGGTTTTGGCGGGAAATACCTGGTGCCCGAGAGAAAAGTGATTTATTCTCGGGATGGAAACATTTTTAAATACCGGGAAAATATTCAACTCTACTAAAGACTGAATGTGAAAGTGATAATGGCGTGGGTGGAAGTAAGGACACCCACACAGAGCAGAGCTGAGCAGAACGGTCTCAGTGCTACAGGGACTCTACCCTCAGCTGTCAAGTCACTTGGAGAGACATCACAGGATTAAGCATGTGATGCTAGGGGGACTCTGACACTACTTTTCTTTTCAAATAACCACAACGTGTAATCAAATGACATGAAAGACCTGCCTCCAATGACCACCACAACACTAGAGTCGGAGTCCCTTACTACTGAAATGATTCTCGTGTGTTACAGCATTTGTATTATCATTTTCAGGGGTTGGAACCGGTTCAAGGAACAGAACCGAAAACCGGAAAAGAACAACATTTTTCAAGGAATAGAAATGGAACCGGGAATGAAAGTGATCCATACTGTTCCGGAACAGAACCGTTATTTTAAAAGCAAGGAAAACCGGTTAATAACGTTATTTTACGTTCCAGGCATTTTTTTCTAGTCCCACAAAAAAAATGCAACAAAGCGCCAATGCAAAGCCCTCACTCTGTCACTCAGAAACTTATTCCAGCGTCTGCCTGCAAGCTGAAAATCTTTGCCGATGTATGTGCATGTTTAAGTTACCTGCCTCTCCCCCTTCCGAAGCATAGGCTACTGTATTGACGTTAGAAGAGTGAGAAGATGGGGAGAGATAAATGTATTCACTTTTTCAATGCTAGTTAAGAATATTATAGGCCTAGTTACTGTATAACTCTGTCGACCTAATTCATATAATGCATGTCATAACAAGATGCCTAGAGCTTCAAGCCTGCACCTTAACCATCTCTCGCTCTCTCCCCACTCGTAAAATTTCAGTCACATCTTGCGCAATAGTCTACACTTGTCTGTCCATCATGCATGTAAACAACTAGCTTGCCTGCTCTATCCGCAATGATTGGTGAAGTAATTTAATGAGCAGGTTAAAAAAGAAACAGAAAGGAACGATATAAACTGGTACTTTTTTGGGATTCGAACCGGTTCAGAACTTTATTTTGCTGGTCGGAACAGTGGAACGGAACAAAAGAAATGTGGTTCTGTACAGAACGAAATGATTGGGAAATGATTTCGGTTCCAACCCCTGATTATTTTTTATTTTCAACTGTTACATTTCTGCAACTTGTTTAATAAAATTTTCAGTATTTATACTAAATGGTAGTATGCCAATGGCGACCCACCAAACATGAGAGCAGCTTAGAGACAGAGAAGTAAATGTTTTGGTCTGCTGCTATAATGACAGAGGGGGACTTGATAACACACGTGAAGCAGCAGCAGTCTATCTAGCTCGTTTCACACAGTGGGGATGGGGTCTATATAAAACTACAGCCATTTAAAATACTGCACCATCTCCACACTCTTTCCTGCTCTGATAGCAGAGCCAGACAAGTCAAACTGAGATGTCTTTCTCTCAGAGTCCTTTAGATTATCAGGTCTTAGTGTTTTTTTACTGTTTTGGTCTCTGACTTGATAATGTAGGTACCCTGTTTATTTCTACCTGATACATACTGTATGAACCTTTAAAAGACTTCCAGGCTTATTTCAGTTGTTTCAACGACAAAGTGACTAATCTAATTTTCCTGCCTGCGTGTCACCCTGGAGCCACAAACTGAAGAGTTCCGTTCAACTGATGTTATTGAAACAATATGACACGAGTCATATCTTGTTCACAGGAAGAAAAGAGGGACCTCTGACGATGGTATACAGCGGAGTGGCTTGTGTTGGTGGATTTGTTTGACAATGAATGGTGTGTGTGTGTGTGTGGTAACTCACAGGTTCTGGCTAGACGCATCAGCTGCGTGGATACACAGGTAGGTCATGTCCTGTGAGAGGTAAACAGATAGGAGTACAAACACAACACGAGGGTCAGTTTTGTTCTGCACACAGCACATGCCATCTACATGTGGTCACAGTACAGCTTATCAGCGGTATATCATTCACTTTCTTTCAATTAGCATTCTTGTAATTTTTTCTATTGTTTGAAACAGTAATTAGTAAGTAAGGTGTGTGGTCATCAACTGCACATTGTTGTTGGATGAGTCAAGTAAATACATACACATACTCAACTGAGTATTATAAATGAACCACATAGGTCAAATAAAACTAAAATATGATGCTTCAAGAGTGAAGTGCTTTATTGAACAGTTAAAGCTTTGTCTAAAGTTCTACAGCCCAATGTCACTGGTATGTATTAAACTGTGAGACACCACTACCCCCAGCTGGCTTCAACTATGTACTACAAAATCTATGTTTTCCACTTCTACAAAATTATGCCATACTGTACGGATTTCATTACACAACACAATTCCCATGAATCAAATCAAGGAACTGAATACTGACCCAAAAAGTTATGAGACGTCTCTCTAGAATTTGAGACAAAGTCCCATATTCACTAACTGAGTATGAGGAAGTTAAAAATCATTTAAATATTTAAGTTTGACTCATGTAAGACATGTTATTCAAGGTTATGGTCAATGGTCATGAAATCCCATTTCAGTTCTTGACCAACTAAACCAGAATGAAGCCTACTCCAGCCTGACTCAAGACACAACAATGTATTCAGTCTGTCTGTGAAACTGGCCTTGTGTCCTCTATGGCTGCCTGCCCCACTCACCTCCAGCACGGGTTTAGCATTGTTATACACAGACAGGATGTGGCTGATGTTGTTCTGGGACAAACTTTCTCTGTTCTCCGAGTCTGGGAAAAGACGAAGGGAGGGAGAAAATGTCGATCAGTGATTCTTCTCAGTGAATTTCTATGAGACCCTCAGTAGACAAAGCAATGCCATAAGGAGAGAGAGGAAATGCATCATTTGAAGTGTTTAAGACCCAAGAGTGGCTTGCCCAGAAGCAGCATCTTTGACTTTGTGGCTGTAATTTGGTTAGCAATCATTTGGCCTTGTCACTTAAAGCTATTTTCAGTGTGTGAGCAGTACTTGGACCATCTAGCGAAGCCATCATCAGTATGGCTAACATTATAGCAGGGTAGATGTCACATTAAGCTGGTAGGGCAGAAACCCCCATGGCTGAGGAGCAGATAAATCACCAACATTACCAGAGGGAGTAAATGTGCCATATTCTACTGATGGATACAGTATGATGCATGCAGCAGCCTTAAGTTGGGCCATGCCTTAGTTCATTGAGCTACAGTACACATATAACCTTCTGCTACTCTATTTTGATCTATACATAACTATAATACACTCACTAGATATTCTTGTTATCTCTTCCCTTGTTAAATTTGACCATACCTTACAGGTAACGTATCAACAACATTATAACAACATAAGGACAGAGAAAGTAAAGCTCATGTGCATCAATAACAGAAGAAAATGCCTGAGTCTCTTTGAAAGCTGCCCTGGATTCAAGCAAGATGCTGC
The DNA here is from genome assembly GCF_016432855.1 of Salvelinus namaycush. Taxonomy (NCBI): domain Eukaryota; kingdom Metazoa; phylum Chordata; class Actinopteri; order Salmoniformes; family Salmonidae; genus Salvelinus; species Salvelinus namaycush. The sequence continues at coordinate 66,487,804 of NC_052307.1, forward strand.
TGCCACACCTAGTGAATTAGTGAGTGTTGCCTCTTGGGTGTGATGCCTGACTGTGCAATATATAAAACAACTGAATTGATTTCAACAGAATCCTGTTCTCACCTCTGATATTTCCCAGGTAGAGCCCATCAACAACCTGCAAATAGGAAAACAAAGAGACATTTCACTAGTTAGATATTCACAATTTGAGCATGGCCTTAACCTTAGTGATGCTCCTTATCTATGGTCGTAGGACGTATTCAGGTGTCCAGTTTGGTCAAACAGTATTTTCCCAATTGAGAAAACAAACAGGAACCGTTCTCATAGCTAAGTCAAGCCTTATAGGGCCTGTAATAAATAGTATTGCCTGGCATGACTGGGATTGAGGAGCACTGAACCAACTCTGATGGTTAAGGCCATGTTGACACAAAGCTGTGCAATAAAGCTGTAGCGATCCCATCATGATCTCTTCTAGACATTACAAGACTCCTGCATTATTTAAGACTTCAAAATAAAAAGTATATGCCTGCCTATGATGTTAGTGTCCTCTGAAATTCAGATAAGCTTAGAGCTTCAGTCAGGGTGGAATTACAGTGGTGCCCAGAGGTGCTTCTGGACACTCCCATCACCGTTAACGGGACACTAAGAGGTGTAATATATACAGTACCAGTCAAAAGTTTGGACACACCTACTCACCTACTCATTTTTCTTTATTTGTACTATTTTCTACATTGTAGAATAATAGTGAAAACATCAAAACAATGTAATAACACATACCGAATCATGTCGTAACCAAAAAAAGTGTTAAAACAAAATATATTTTTGATTTTAGATTCTTCAAAGTAGCCACCCTTTGCACAGTCTTGGCATTCTCTCAACCAGCTTCACCTGGAATGCTTTTACAACAGTCTTGAAGGAGTTCCCACATATGCTAAGCACTTGTTGGCTGATTTTCCTTCATTCTGAGGTCCAACTCATCCCAAAACCATATCAATTGGGTTGAGGTTGGGTGATTGTGGAGGCCAGGTCATCTGATGCAGCACTCCCTCACTCTCCTTCTTGGTAAAATAGCCCTTACACAGCCTGGAGGTGTGTTGGGTCATTGTCCTGTTGAAAAACAAATGATAGTCCCACTAAGTGTAAACCAGATGTGATGGCGTATCGCTGCAGAATGCTGGGGTAGACATGCTGGTTAAGTGTGCCTTGATTTCTAAATAAATCACTGACAATGACACCAGCAAAGCACTCCCACACCATCACACCTCCTCCTCCATGCTTCATGGTGGGAACCACACATGCAGAGATTATCCGTTCACATACTCTGTCTCACAAAGACACAGCGGTTGGAACCAAAAATCTCAAATTTGGACTCATCAGACCAAAGGAAAAGATTTCCACCGGTCCAATGTCCATTGCTTGTGTTTCTTGGCCAAGCAAGTATCTTATTATTATTGGTGTCCTTTAGTAGTGGTTTCTTTGCAGCAATTCAACCATGAAGGCCTGATTCACAGTCTCCTCTGAACAGTGGATGTTGAGATGTGTCTGTTACTTGAACTCTGTGAAGCATTTATTTGGGCTGCAATTTCTGAGGCTGATAACTCTAATGAACTTATCCTCTGCAGCAGAGGTAACTCTGGGTCTTCCTTTCCTGTGGCGGTCTTCATGAGGGCCAGTTTCATCACAGGGTTTGATGGTTTTTCAGACTGCACTTATAAAATGTTCTGCATTGACTGACCTTCATGTCTTAAAGTAATGATGGATTGTCATTTCTCTTTGCTTATTTAAGCTGTTCTTGCCATAATATGGACTTGGTCATTTGCCAAATAGGGCTATCTTCTGTATACCACCCCTACCTTGTCACAACACAACTGATTGGCTCAAACACATTAAGAAGGAAAGAAATTCTACAAATTAACAAGGCACACCTGTTAATTGAAATGCATTCCAGGTGACTACCTCATGAAGCTGATTGAGAGAATACCAAGAGTGTATAAAGCTGTCATCAAGGCAAAGGGTGACTACTTTGAAGAATCTAAAATCTAAAATATATTTAGATTTGTTTAACACTTTTTTAGTTACATGATTCCATGTGTTATTTCATAGTTTTGGTGTCTTCACTATTATTCTACAATGTAGAAAATAGTAAAAATAAAGAAAAGCCCTTGAATGAATACGTGTGTTCAAACTTTGACTGGTACTGTATATACAAAACATTTAAACACCCAACTATTGACAGATAACAATAAGGACTTTAAAACAGTCAAAATAGTAGGGCAAAGTGTTTTTCTCCATTTGATACCCTAAATCCAAACCTGTAACCTGTATGAGTTATCACGTTATTATATTAATTTACAGTGTGTGATGAGTAGCCTACCCTTTGGTTTTATTCAGGGAACTATAGGGACGTTCAGTGTTGCAGATAGACATGTAGATGGCTGATGTAAATACCATGACATAATATATTCCGCGCATATCTATGTGCAACGTTTACGCCCCTCCGAGGAAGTGCCTAGCTACAAAATAACAATCAAGCCATTGAACAGAACAGATACATTAATAACAAAAACACAAAGGCCCCTACCTTGTTCATTCCATTTCCCATCTCTCTCGCAGACGACAAAGATTATGAAGTATTTAAAATACAGCTGAGTATTTACGTCTCAATGCAACAACGCAAAATATTGGACAAGAACATGGACTGACTTTCAATAACATGAAGCGGTGCGTGCGAGTAATCGCGAAATGGTCTGTCCGTCACTAGTGAGACCACTTCGCGCCTCTGTAGTTCAACATGGGTGTACTTTGACCGCTTTGTCTACATTGCTTCACAAGACGATCGCCATAATGCTGCTCTGTATGACCTGCGCTCCATAATCCTCTTCCGGGTTTCCCCCGAGAAATTATATCATTGGTACATGGGATCGTAATGCAGCCCATTCCGCGCGGGTTTCGTGACATTAGACTTGTTAAGGATTATCATCAATTCATCCAGTACTACTTATTTGTACTATGTCCTAAATAAATGCATTTTAAGTATTGGAATTATCGAATAGCCTATGCTTTTTAATTCCTGTAAACCCACACATGCCTGCCATAGCCTAATCCAGGACTACAGCGTGGATTCCTTAAAAATGGCAACTAAAAACATGGCACTAGTACGATATTCACACAATTAGCTAAGAGGCAAGAAAAGTCTTGCCAGGTTTCAAAATAGGGTCAATCCATGGGTGCTGATACATCACACCTATGCTCTGTTTATGATGTTCCTTGTACTAGTAAGCCCTACACATATAATTGACATGTCGGGCCTACTCCTCCAGTGGCATTTAACCATCCACAACATGGTAGATATAACAGCAAAGGGGAGACATACTATTGGGTAAACATAGGAACTTTTATTTTGCTCTATAATACATGATAACCTTAAGAGGAAGAGACCTTCCAAAACGTATTGACTGAGGTAATGTGGACAATAGATAAATACAGACAAGTAATTGGTATGTTTGTACGTTTGTTGGTGACATGGTATGTAATGTGGTCCACTGGATGGTTGGTTTACTTCTTCCATTCCTTGTTCTCATAGTCCCATTTGGCTGAGAAGCCCTCCACGGGGTTGATCCTCATGTCCAGCATCCTCTGCACCTCCTTCTCTTTCCATTCTGACTCAAAGGTGGGGGGGACAGGTCCGTACACTGCAGCGAGACAGACAGCTTGTTAGGCTCTGCCTCAAAGTTCACCCATGAACATATATTCTTTAATAGTCTGTATTGAACATTTATCTACCAAGGTAATCATTATTGAGAACATTGTTTCACAATAACAACCTGGTTGCTTGTCAGTTATAACAATTATGGTTGATGCAATACAATGGCAGAGAAGACAGGCAACCCATTTATTTGAAGGGGCACTGATGGCCAAATTGAATATTTGAATTATGTCATAAATAACATCTTGTATATCTATCTCATTGAGATAGAATGCTGACTTATGGCTCTTAACAGGTGGGTGGAAAAGCCATGAACATCAACGTACACCGAACAAAAATATAAACGCAGCACGTAAAGTTTTGGTTCCATGTTTCATGAGCTAAAATAAAATATCCCAGAAATGTTCCACAAAAAGCTTATTTTGCTCAAATGTTGTGCACAAATTTGTTAACAGCCATATTAGTGAGTATTTCTCCTTTGTCAAGATCATCCCTCCACCTGACAGGTGTGGCATATCAAGAAGCTGATCAAAGAGCATGATCATTAAACAGGTGCACCTTGTGCTGGGGACAATAAAAGGCCACTAAAATGTGCAGTTGTGTCACACAACATAATGTCTCAAGTTGAGGGAGCGTGCAATTGGCATGCTGACTGCAGGAAGGACCACCAGAGCTGTTGCTAGAGAATTGAATGTTCATTTCTCCACCATAAGCTGCCTCCAACGTTGTTTCAGAGAATTTGTCAGTACGTCCAACCGGCCTCACAACCACAGACCATGTGTTACCACGCCAGCCCAGGACCTTCACCTGCAGGATCGTCTGAGGGTGGGTGGGGGATGCTGAGGAGTATTTCTGTCTGGAATAAAGCTCTTTTCTGGGGAAAAACTAATTCTGACTGGCTGGGCCTGGGTCCCCGGTAAGTGGGCCTATGCCCTCCAATGCCCACCCCCCTACCCAGTCATGTGAAATCCATAGATTAGGGCTTAAATTATTTATTTCAATTGACTGATTTCCTTATTTGAACTGTAAATCTTTTAAATTGTTGCATGTTGCGTTGATATTTTTTCAGGATATTACAACTGAATGATCACAGACTCCATCCACAATAAATGTTCCCATTCCTTTTCTTATTAGAAGACATACCAAACTTCCTCTGCCATAGGACAACCAGTCCTGTCATGCCAATAAAGAAGAACATTCCTGCGATAACTGATTTCCACTCCTTTGTGCCCTCGTTCATCTCTGCGAAGCTCTGCTTGAAGCTAATACGGTACACTGTTGGTAAAGAGAAAATGCAAGACCTTGGTTAGATAACAATTTAACACAGCCTAACGGGTAGGGATGTGCATCTCTCCTTACATGCACGATTCAATATGCATCTAGATATATGGGCTCCGATACAGGAACGATATTTTTAGTTTGAAACGATTTGACGCGATTCAATTTAATTAGTGGAATGAATCAATGCGATTAACAATGATGGCATGAACACATTAATTTTCCATTCTAAATGAATATCTGATAGTGATGGCGCTCAGGAGCTGAGTTGGATCTGACTGAGCTGACTTCTCTGAGCTGAGTGAACGAACCATGGCTTGTCGTTGCTGTATGATAGAGAAGTATTTCTGCCGTGTGTGTAATGTAATGTGTGAGTTGATCCATAGGGCAGACTGAGCATCTACCACTATCAGATTAGGGGGGGCAATTTATGTTTTGTCCCCACACTGCTATAACTTGTCATATACCAGATACATTTTGAGCTAGTAAAATTTATATATTTATCTTAAGAAATTAGCTTTGACATACATAGCCAATTAATATAACACAGGTTTGGATTTCACCTGCCTCAAAAGTGAAAGGTTTTGACCGTTTGGAACCAGAGGTGATCTATTCTCCCGTTCTGACCAGTCCGGCTGGCGAAAATGATTGCGGTCCTTGTTATGAAATTACACCTTTATCCTGTTCATGTAAATATGACCAAATCCAAACAGAACTAACAAAAATATTTTGTACGGTGAACCTGGCAATCGAAAAAACCCAAATCAGCAGTTAGATGTGCAATCAGCAAGATGTGAGTTATGTCCACTCCGGTAGCCGACAGAGCTCCACCAGTAAATGTATTTTCTACAGCGCATTTGGTAACACAAATCAGGTTTCCATCCAACCTTTAAATGCAAGTAAAGTACCTGTTGGAACCCAAAGAAGTGTATGCCATGCCCGATGGAAATTTGTCAGTAAACTTTCCAAATGTCAACAAAACACGCTAGACAAGGTGGGATCCTTTAGTGTCTGTAAATTAATTATGCTTGAATGTCGGTGGAAATGCCTTAATGAGCAAATATTGATATAATAACCATCATATCGAAGTAAACTTGGAGTCACGCAATGACGTGTGATCCTCCCACATTAGGAAAACATGCAGTTTATTAGGATACAGATGAAATATGTTCTGATGAACTTCACAGGGTGTTTAATGTGCAGATGATGAGCTTGATGCTCCTTTCCAATAAATAGAGGGTCTTATTCTGGTGACATGATCGTTGACGCTTGGCTGCCGTGACAAAAATAATCTCTCTTTTGTCCATAATAATCTAATGTAGGCTATACCCACACTGTGTCTGTGACCTGATGGCTACAGCGCACGTGCCAATACTAGAGTGGGCACACGTGCTATATAACGCACATTTTTTTGTGAGAAAACCATCAGTAGAGCTGAAAATGCAGTGGAAACCCACTTAACTTGTATTTTCTATTCGATACATGGGAATTGAACCACCTTTTATCCTCAACAAGTCAATTTAATGAAAAAATGTAAGAAAATGTGCATATTGTTTTTATGCAGATTTGAGAATATTCACATGAAAATCTATCACCAATTGGACGGAAGCCTAGCTAAATGACCCAGCAAATGACATCGGTTGTCCCTCAATTAATAAAACCTATTTAATATTGCGAAAGCCACTTTAAAAACATCTTAATGCTGAAGGTGCTGTGCAGATGTTGCCTACAAATATTAGAACAGGGATAGGGTAGCCCTACCTCTCGTTGGCGCAAGCAGCTGCGTCTCCCGCACTGCGTACATAGTTATCTGACTTGTAGATCAATATCACATGCAAATACATGCACAAACGTTTGATAGGCTGAAGGAGAGGACGCATCAATTCAAACAGATGAGGTATTTTCAGAATAAGGCAACAAAAAAATAGCATAATAAACGTTAGTGAACCGGCGATTCGTAACATTTTCATTGGTTTTCTTACCGATGCATGCTACATATGGATCGGTTTGGGCTCCCACGGACAGATGCACTCACATCTTAAACATTTGAACCAGGGACCGACGCGTATCGGTGAATCGTGTAACTCTGTGTTGTTGTCTGTGTCACACTGCTTTGCTTTATCTTGGCCAGGTCGCAGTTGCAAATGAGAACTTGTTCTCAACTAGCCTACCTGGTTAAATTAAGGTTAAATAAAAAATATCCCTACTAACAGAACAGATAGGCAAACAATACTTCTGTCTTGTTTTGAGTAAGCAACAAAACTGACAAATGTCAAGTATTCAACAACAAAGGTGAAAACCACTTACATGCAATCTTCTCCTCATTGGAGAGTGTGGCCCAGGAGCCCTTCTCCTTCTCCTTTAAGGACTTCTGCACTGCACTCAGCTCTGTCACAAACTGGACGTCTGGGAGGGGGTTCTCCCGCCTGTCAAAGTAGGCTGGGAGAGCGTAGTCGTCTACCTTGGCAACACCTGCAGGAAACTCACCATGTTACTACATAGGACTGACAGACACAACCAATAAATACATGTATTCAAACCTGCATGGGACCTGCTTAGAAAATATGTGCATACGCAAATACATACTGTGTTGTGTGCCTTTGGGAGCCGCATAACTGCTTTTTCAGTCTACCTAAAAAACGTAAATATCTTATTCTACAATAAGCTGGTATTGTCTGATTACTGTACATCTCCAAACCATGCTGGTGGTGGTGTATTTTATCCATTGTTTACATTTGTTTGTGTGCCAACTTTTTAGTGGTAGGTACAATTTACAGAGGATGGTTTTAAAGGTCCATACCATGAAGGTCAAGTATGTGGTGTGTACTGCCAACATAGTCACTCACCATGTCCCCCACGTACACAGATTGATGTGGAAATGGCACGTTTGCCAACAAGGCTAAGGGCTCTGGTGGCCAGCATTCTGAAAGAAAATAACATGTATGAGAAAACCCTTGATGAAAAATGAATATAGCTAGCTACTACTGTAACAAAACATTACTGACCAACGAATTACAAAGAAGTTATTCTGATGACATGAAACTATAGCCTAGAGGCTAGCCATTAGGTCTCTGTAAAATAGTGTGGTTAGTTTTATTCTTAGTCAATTCAATTTATAGAAAAATAGCAACTGTTCAACAATAATTTATGAAACTGCACGCATCCCTAATCTGACATTTAGCAACTAGTTATGGTCACTGCTCAAGCACACATAACTAGCAACCAGTTTTTGTAACAAATACAATCTAATTAACAGAACTGTCAAAAAAGAGGAAAAACTAGTTAGCTACGTTAACCTAGATAAAGTTACCCAGCTAAAATGTCTATGCTAAAAAGTTGCCTAGCAAACTAAATATAGCTAGCCATCTTTCGATTTAGCCATCCATCTGCAAAGGACATTTCAAGCTTACATTAACCATACGTTTCAATGGTAACAGACAGGCTAATAGATAGCTAGCTAACGTCTATGTTGAAAATATTAAGTTACATTCAAACTAGGCTAACGTAAGCTGAACTAGTACCTGGGCTTGTGGAGGGGATGAATATGATGAGATTTCCTCCGACACCCAGGATCCTTCAGTTCAAAGTCCCATTAGCCAGCTCTGCAAACTTGAATTATGTCAAAATGCGTTCTGGACTCATCAAAATATGTAGTTTCGCAGAACTACTATTGTTATTACTGATGTTATGCATGGCACGCACTTCCAAAAAAGGTCGACAAAAACAGTTATTTTACTTTGACCTTATTTGGAAGTACAAACCATGCGTAACGACAGTAATGACGATAGTTGCTCTATGAAAGTCCATATATTGTTGAGTACTGAACATTTTGACATAACATTTGCAGAACTGGCTAATGGACTTTGAATTGAAGGATCTGATCGTCTCAAGCCCAGGTACTGGTTCAAACCAATGACGTATATAAACCCTGGATTGCTGATTCTATGGCTGCAGTCCAAACACTTAAAATCAAAAGTATTTATAAAGCCCTTTTTACATCAGCCGATGTCAAAGTGCTATACAGAAACCAAGCTTAAAACCCCAAACAGCAAGCAACGCAGATGTAAAAGACGCACACTATCCCCTTAAATATTAAGTGGAGACTTCTGATGATGTATCATGATGTCTGACAAGTATACACTTGCAGGGCAAGGAATGATTTTTAAATCGACCACCTTTGCCCAGATATCGTCACTCGTTCATCCTGCGATGATTGTGTTTTCAGCCACCGGTAGCTTGTGGGTGCTTTATATGCAGTACAGTCAATTATGAGTGCATGTCTACTTATATTAACTATATAAGTACTCATATACGCCTACTGTATGATAGCTAGCAAATCAATTAGCTAACTAACATTAGCCTGCCTAGCTGGAACTTCTGAAGGAAAATGTTTTTTCTACAATTTCCAAATGCTAACCAAACAAAAACATTAACTTTTATGGACATACTTTTATGGACATACATACACTTATTATTCTAACAGCTTTTTTGTTAGTAGAGTATTTAATTGTCTTTAAAATACAGTTCAATTTATTTTTGTACGGTAATAAAATGTGGTGTTCTGTTTGTAAATTTACATTTGTGAATATGAAACTTGGCCAAAAGAATAATGAAATGAATTACATAAAAATGTTTCAGCTTATTTCTATCGTATGTAAAGAATCCAAGCAGTACATCTCTCCACAATAGTGTAAGATCTTCATAAATGTGTTCAATTATAAATCTACTTATGTCTTGCCACAGTTTTCTTACATGAATACAATGCCAAAAAAATATGCAACACTGTTTCTGGGTGGTCATTACAAAAGGAACAATTTAAGTTGATGTTTTCCTTAAAGTTTCACTGGAACTTTGTCAATATTATAATTGCAAACCAACATGAAGTTAAGGCTACCAAAAGAAGAGAAGACATGATGAGGAATAAAATTCCACATAGAACCTTTTAGGAATTGTTTTATCCAATTGATCTTAAAAGTCTTATTTAAGGTAGTAAAGTCAAGAAAATTCAGCCCACCATTCTCATAAGTGTTCATTACAACAGTTTTCTTAATTTAATGGGTACGGTTTCTCCACAGAAAGTTGAAAAGCATCTGGTCTATCTCCTTGCTTATTGTACCGTCAAGATAGAGCGTCATATGTTAGTCTAGAGATACCTTCAGCCTTGGTTATTAGGACTCTTCATTTTAAAGATAAGTCCCTCTGTAGCCATTGATTTAGCTTCTTCAGTTTTTTTTTTTTTTTTTAAATAAAAGGGTTAAAATGTAGTAAGCCTCTAGACTTCGGATCCTTTGTAATGGTTATGCCTAAATATGTAAGTTCGTCTTTTACTGGAATACCATAATATGAAGGTGTCACACAATCTGACAGCCATGAGTTCACATTTATTAATGTTAAGATATAGACCAGACGCTTTGGAAAAGGATTGTATCACATTGATCGATATGGGAATTTGGTTAGCGTCTTTCAGAAAAAGTGTAGTATTGTCTGCCAGCTGGCTTATAATAATTTATTTACCAGCGTTGGAAATACCTTGTACAGGACTATTATTTAAAGAATTTGTATGAAGTTGGGTGATTAATAAAAACAGGTACGGCGAGATAAGACAACCTTTCCTAATTCCTCTCTTTAACTCAAATCTAGGTGAGGTGCCATATTTCAATTTGATAGAGCTGTTACCATTTGTATAGAGTCTTAATAGCCTTACAGGAAAAAAATCCCCACTTAAAAATCATTCCTTTCTCACCCTGCAAGTGTATACTCGTCAGACGTCATGATAAGTCATCGAAAGTGTCCACTTAATATTTGAGGGCTGAGGGGATAGTGTGCCTTTTAAGTGTTTGGACTGCAGCCTATGTATTGGTCATTGAGAGACTAAATATTATGTATTTAAGTATATTTGTTGTTGGACAGTAACACTAGTACTAAACAAATATAATATTAGGAAATTGTTTGCTTCGCTCTCAATGTAAAAGTATGCATGAAGGTGTCTAATAGAATTAACGTGTCAAAAACGAATGGCGAAATTAATAAATGCATTTCTATTGCTTCCTAAATCTGTTTTACAATTGAGGAGTACCAAGATGACTACGCAGTGATCTCAATACAGCGCCCCGTAAGGCATCCGGGGTTTATACACATCATTGGTTCAAACGTTAGTAGCTAGAAGGCTCACACTCAAGCTGACGATGCTAATCATCGCTAACTGGCACAAGGTCAAATACATAGCAGACATCCAACATGTTATTCCTTGTGTAATATTCCTGCTCCGGTCTAAACTCCACAGTAACATTACAAATGACTATGAGGAGGAATACCCACAAAAAAATTATACTACATACAGGAAAAGGGCACCTTAACTAACGTTAGCTAGGATGCTAGCTAGCCTAGCCAACCATTGCATATTTGCCCCTTGTCTTGTCTGCCTCTTTTCAATGTCAATGTCAATCTCTTCACTCGGCTCGTTCGGAAACATTGACAAATCCATTTCTGATTACACAGCAGACATGTAGCATGTTTATCTTCATAAAAAAATATACAGTATATAATATGTTCTATGATAGCTGTATATCAGACGTCTAATAATTTAGAAAATTCACCCAACATCTCTTACTTTTTCTCCTTTCGCCGGCGCTCCAAAAACCATAAAGGAAGTGTGATTAACCGGAAATACGTAGCTGGTGAGGGAAACTGTGGTAGGTCAAATGTAGTCACACTATTATATACATATTAAAATATGTTTGTAAATAATGTGAGTGGTAATTCATTTAGCTGTGCAATTGAATTCTAACTTTTACGACATTAATGTAGCGAAACTAGTGTTCATTCGCTACCATGTTGCGCAGCATTGGCATTCTTCCTGTCACGCGATGTGCCCTGAGATGAACCAAAATGGTGTTTGTGGCCTGCCATACGGTGTGGGATTCAACCCGGGTGTGTGCTACCTTCGTCCCGCCAGCAAGAATAAGCAAGACCTAGCAAGAACAAGGCCGTGACCTCGGTGATTTTACTTTAAAATAAAAGTTTCGAAATGAAGATGGTGAAAAATTAAACAAATGGTCGAAATTCGTAACATTTTATGAGGAAATGTTAGCAGATTTAGAATGTTGTGAAAAAGCAATACAGTTAATCGCCATTATAGCACAAATAATATTATAGCATTGACATTATTGTTAACAGCATTCAAATTAATTTTATTTAACCTTTATTTAAACTAGGCAAGTCAGTTAAGAACAAATTCTTATTTACAATGACAGCCTACCAAAATACAAAAGGCCTCCTGCTGGTCACGGGTGCTGGGATTAAAAATAAATTAAATAAAAAAATATAGGACAAAACACACGTCACGAGAAGACAGACAACAAAACACTACATAAAGAGAGACCTAAGAAAACAACATAGCATGGTAGCAACACAACATGACAAAAACATGGTAGCAACACAACATGGCAGCAGCACAACATAGGTAGCAGCACAAAACAGAGTACAAACATTATTGGGCACTGACAACAGCACAAAGGGCAAGAAGGTAGAGACAACAATACATCACTTAAAGCAGCCACCACTGTCAGTAAGAGTAAGTAAGAGTCTTTGAATGAAGAGATTGTGACAAAACTAATGATGACTAAATAGTTATGGTAAGAACAGTAATAAATAACAAAACATGATTTATAATGCTACTATTAATACTAATAGTAATAATAATATTATAATAATCAACTTTCGAAAACACTTGTAAATACCATTCTTAATTAACCCATTCATATTGAACACTGTTCAATACATTTTTCTTTTTGCACCGTAGTAAACAATCCATTCTACTTAGGAGCACTCAAAGTTTCCAAATCCATAGAGTTTACACCCAGAGGAGTGTCGCTGCTCATTTGGTGGGCCTTATAGGGTGGCCCATCAATTTAAATAAAACAGATTTTTCATATTGGACATTGGATTTAAATTGATGGGCCACTCTTTAAAGTCCACCAAATCAGCAGTGATGCTCCTCTGGGTGTAAACTCTGTGGATTTGGAAACTAGAAGTGCGCCTGAGTAGAGTGGAACCCCCTTTTACTGTGACACAACGTACAGATACTTTTATAATGGGCAATAAATGAGTACTCACACAAAAAACATTGATGACCATTTAGGCTTTAAAAAATAAACATCAACAAATAAATGACATGTCTTATATAATTACTTTTAATTATTCTTTGTATGATAAGTAGTATACAATGTATCGATAATTGTGCACATTTTCCATAATTTTCGCCCTAGTTATTCATTTACAAAGTATACAGGGCTGGATTTTTATTCTGAAGTATTCCAAAAATTGGTGACCCGGAAGTACTTAGTTATTCTTGCCTGTTTCATAGTGGTGTGTGTGTGTAGCATGGTACCGGTGCAAACCACCAGAGAGAAGCCAAGCAGCGTTAATTTGTAGTAGGATATAACGTTACCGTCGTGACCAACATACAACATTAATGCACTGTAACATTCACGAAAAGTTACCTTTATGTAGGTAGCTAGTTATAAGAGACTCGATTACCGTAGTCAACCTGGCAGAGCTGTCACTCTGTTGTATCGGGTATGATATCCGTTGGCTAGCTGTCAAGCTAGCAGTCTCCAGACCATCCTTGTACAATTAGCTAGTTTAGTGTCTATCTCGAAATGAGAATGAGTATTAAATTGACAACTCAGGCTTATTGCAAGATGCTTTTGCATGCTGCTAAATATCCTCATTGTGCCGTGAACGGATTACTGGTTGCTGAGAAACAGAAGGAGAAGAAAAAAGACAGCCACTCCACTCCAATCCTCTGTGTGGATTGTATACCACTATTCCACGGCACACTTGCATTGGCACCTATGCTGGAAGTTGCACTTACATTGGTGAGTGAATTGATCGTCGTTATCTTCTATTCACATGTAATGTTTCAAAAATGTTCATGTTACTCCACTGCATGTTCACCACTGCAAGTTACTGGGCCTGTGGAAGTAGAAGTGCATTAACAGCTGTCAGTCCTGCTGACTCGTCAAGCTAAACTCAACATCATGGTGAAAGAAGTTTCTGATGTTTCAACTTGTCCATTGGTGGAGTTTATCAGAAACTTCCTTCACAGTGGTGTTGAGTTTAGTCAGCTAGTCAAACAAGCTAATATATTTTTTCTTTCCCCACTTCCAGATTGACACGTGGTGTAAAGAGAATAAATATGTCATAGCTGGGTATTACCAAGCCAACGAGCGCACAAAGGACTTCAGGTAACAATATTTTGATACAGGATCCCGTTCAAGCTCTGTGGAGAGTTGTGTTGATATGATACACAATGTACTCTGTCTTCTTTTGACTTGCACAGACCTAACCAGGTTGCTGAAAAAGTTGGGGCCAGGATTGCAGAGAACTTCAGCGAAGCAGCAATGATTATGGTAATCCTCTATTAGCCGTCCAGTATCAGAACTGCCACATTACTGAATTCACTCATAAGACCTACACTGACCACTGTATCTCTAATAATGTTGTGTTCCTCAGGTGGACAGCACCAGATTCACCATGGGCTGCTATGAGCCCATATTAGCCATCTATGACCACCATGAAAACAAGTGGAAATGCAGGGACTGTAATGTGTAAGTGTTCCTGAGCTTTCCTAATATGTCATGTGGGATAGATATATCACAGCTACTGAACAGCCATTTATCCAAAAAGATTTGGAACGACATGGTATACTATGCCAATATCTGTTAGTGTGGTAGATATTTATTTTACTCTTATTATTATCTATCCTGATGCCTATTTACTTTACCCTGCCTTCATGTACATATCTACCTCAAATACCTTATACCCCTGCACATTGATCTGGTACTGGTACTCCCTGTATATTGCTCCATTCTTGTGTATTTTATTTTATTCCTCTTGTGTTACTATTTTATTTTTAAACTGCATTGTTGGGAAGGGTTCATAAGCAAGCATTTCAAGGTGAAGTCTACACCAGTTATATTCGGTGCATGTAACAAATACGATTTGATTTGTGATTCTCGAACGTGGAGCTGCGGTTCTGGAGTGTTGGTTTGTGTGTGTTCCAGGGACTGCTTTGAGGACTGGTGTGAGGCTCAGAAGATCACGTCGGCTCTGCTGGAGGGCAGGTCCTACGAGAGCCTGATCGACTTCGACAATCACCTAGACGACCTCAGGAATGACTGGACCAACCCTGAGATCAACAAGTCTGTCCTGCACCTGTGCTAAGCCTCCCAGCCGAGTGACTGCACTGCACTGCACTAGACAAAGACCTTGCGGCCAAAACGGCGTTGGACGTGCTAATACTACTGTAGCGCAGGAATGCTGAATGCTAAGTCTTTGTTCTCAGTGAATTGCTCTCACAGGGAAGAGAGCTTTCAGAGCACTGGCCAGTCTATTTTCATGGGCAAGCAGGACACATGTACGATTGGGATCTTTGTTCCCGTAGTAGGGAGGATCAAGGTGATCAAGACCTTGGTGTCATTCAATGCAACGTGTTCATTTTCTTTCTCATTTTTTTGAGTACGATTTTTGTATGCTAATAGTTAATGAAGATGTATGCGTAATTCTGAATGGTAGGGAAACATGAATATCATTTATTTAGACTTATATTGAATACTTTAGGTTCTTCAGAAATAGTAGTGTTACAGAGATGATAGACATGATAAATTATTGTTCTGAGATTTGACTTATTGAAATATTACAGAATTGTAATCAACAAGAGATGTTATGTTTTTTTATTTCACTACATATTAAGTCTTAATGTTTATATTCTCAGAACTGTTTCACTCTTGTTTTTCTTTTAAGAGATAGCTTAGTATTTATTTGTTAAAAGATGATCTGATTATTCTTTACTTTATTTGCTGAAATAAATCTTATTGCATAAGTAATAAACTGTAAGTCACTTGGGATAAAAGCATCTGCTAAATGTCCATGTTATTATTATTGATTCATGAATGATATATTTCGGGTTGGATTAAGATATAAAAGCCTAAATAAAATAATTTGTGAGGTTTTGATATATTAAACCTTTTTGTAAAAAATAGTTTGGACTGAATGTACAAATAAAATGTAACTTTTCAGATATTGTGCATGTTTTTTATGCCTTTTTCTAAAATCACTCCCTTACCCTAGCGCTGCCCTAGATCCATAGATCTGAATGAGTTGGGTGTTCAATTTAGGAAGCAGTGTTCCATCATTTTGGGTTGAGACAGCATACAGTGGATATTAATGGAAAATACTTTCCATTTTCATTTATCCCCCCTTTTTCAATCTTGTCTCATTGCTGCAACTCCCCAACTGGCTCGGGAGAGGCAAAGGTCGAGTCATGTGTCCTCGATAACATGACGCGCCAAACTGTGCTTCCTAACACCCGCCCGCTTAACCAATGTGTTGGTGACAACACCATTCAACTGACGACCGAAGTCAGCCTGCAGGCACCCAGGCCCGCCACAAGGAGTCGCTAGAGTGTAATGAACCAAGTAAAACCTCCCCGGCCAAACCCTCCCCTAATCCGGACAATTGTGCGCCACTTTATGGGACTCCCGGTCACAGCTGGTTGTGACACAGCCTGGGATTGAACCTGGGTCTGTAATGATGCCTCAAGCACTGCGATGCAGTGTCTTAGACCGCTGTGCCACTTGGGAGTCCGGAAAATATTTTACAATCTATGAGGGTCCATCAAGACAAGATATAGAAGCTGAGACGGTATAGAAAAGTTTATTCTAAACCATCTCTGGTAGAAGTAAGGGGCCATGACAAATGGTTTGGTGAAAAACTGATTCCAGAAAGAGTCCCTACCCCAAAGAACTTTCCATAACCTATCAGAGAATATGATTCCAACAGGAAATGTACGCCTTTCTTACACACACCTTTCCTAAGTACTTCTCAGTAGTTAGTAGTCTAACTTATCCAGAGCTTGGATTGAAATAGGTGTCGGTACTCATTTTTGGTGCCGTTACTGTTTACATTTAGGTGCAGGAGCTCCACAATACTTTAGAGCTAATATTCTATAAGCGGAACAGGAGCTCAAGCAGTATAACATTTGAGGTGGTTCCCTTGCATGTGCTGAATACATTGAATTCAACGCTGAAAACCTTCCCACTTGCTGGCCAACAGATTTTCTTGTGGAGTTTTCATTCAATAGGATTTATAGTACATTTATCTTAAACCATCCCTTTCAATATGATGTGCCTTTAACCTGTTAAGGAGGCGGAACCATGTTACCAGAGCAACGATAGGAGCACCATCTGTCAATCAGACAGCAAGCTCTACCACTGAGTTAAGCAGCCAATGAGTTAGCGGGAGGACGCTAGGCCCTTCCCCAGAGCCTCCTTACTCTACCAAGCACACGAAATAGCCCCCTGGCTCTATGGAGGATGTCTAGACTCTAGATGCTGTGAAACTCTGATTTTAAAATGTACTTGTTTGAATTAATTGTAATGTAATATATTATTTGTTGAATGTAGTAATTAGGTATTTAATGAATATATTGCTGTAATTTCAGACAAAAAATAAAATATTTGAAAAATGTACTTGAACAGTTAAGTTGTTCCTCTGAAAGCTCCAGGAGTGAAACATAGAGGGATGTAGGGACCAGACCTGCAGCCAATCTCCCCTCCCTGCCATCTCACATCCACAGCATCAAACTGGAGTTCAAACAGAACCCCTTTAGGACTACATACTCAAAGCCTTGTCAAGTCTGACTGAGCACTACAATACCCACACTGCATTGCGATCTATGCTGCCGGAGGTCCTCTTGTAAGGCTAAACGTTTTATTTTACAAAACTACAGGCCAGACACTCCCACAGAAGGAAGGTATGGGAATAGAGAGACTGGGGAACAGGGGTACTGAGGCACAGGAGACAGCTATGGCCAGCAGCAAGGTGGACTGATGTAGGGATGAAAACACACACTATAGATGCACAGTGCAGAGCAGGACAAGGATTCATATACTTGGCAAAAGAGAACCTTTCATTGACTTTGGATTTGAGGGCCCTCAAGTGGAGAAAAAAATAAATCGTCCATTATCCAATTGTTGGCAAGGGCTTTGACATTATGATACGTGGGATCAATGTAGTAATATAACACGTTTTGAAGTGGGCTGGCCATTTCAATTCAGGGAGTTGTCTTAATTGCTCTATTTTGAGGTTTAAAAAAGTCTCATGATATTTTGTGTAAGGGAGGGCTACTTTTTGGCACTATTTCCTTTTATGGCAAACACAAAGGAGAAGAATCTAGCAAGATCTCCCTCGGTGCATTGTCACATGGTACTGTCTGCATTGTTTCCTCTCTCTAGGTTTAGTGATGTGAATGTCTCATAATGGGTGTTGTGTCCCTTGTGCTTAATGATAAGGTCCAGAGAGATTGGTCTAGTTATCAGACAACAGTTCTACTAAGGGCTCATCCCTGGACTAGGGGCTGAAGGGGAATATATTAGAGAGAGAGAGAGCGAGAGAGAGAGCGAGAGAGAGAGCGAGAGAGAGAGCGAGTGCGAGAGCGAGAGAGAGAGAGAGACTAACTGTAGCGGTCACTCACTCTTTCCCATGGGTAACTACTCACACAGGGAGAGTGGTAAAACATGCTGTTCCTGACAGGAGGGGTTCTGTGTGGGTGTTCTGACAGAGTGCATGGATCTGGGAGGCCTGTGGGGCCTGGAGTTAGGTCTTACCCCCATCTCAGTAAGCCTTACGGGGCCTGGAGGCCAGGGGAGGGAGGGATGTGGCTGGAGCTCAGGCTGCTGCTATGGCAGCACACATGGCTGGGTCAAAGGAGGAGAGGAGAAGAGGAGAGCATGTTCTCTCTCTCCTTTTCTCCCTCAATCTATATCTCTGAACAGGGCAGTCCTGACCAGCAGCAGAACAAACACTAAAAGCAAAGCTTTCTGTTTCAACCAAAAAAGCATGAACATATAAAAAAATGGCAGGCTTATTTTCTTCTTCTTAAAAGAACAATGATTAAAGTAATAAAAACATACAAAATTATTTTTAGTCTTAATATCATTTACAATACAAGGCTGAAGCACCTTTTAAATTCTTATTCTCATCTCAAAATAAAACATTTCCTTTATTCATTCCAAAATGTGCATTTTGTAAGTTCTTCCCTAATTTGAACAGTTCTTTGTCGTAACACAGTACCACCAGGTAGTTCTTCAGGTCTTTCTCTTTAAGTGCATTTCAAGTTTGAAAGCTGGCCTGATGTCACGATCGTTGTATGTTGGATGAAGAGAGGACCAAGGCGCAGCGTGATAACAATACATCTTCTATTTATTATAACGAAGACGAAGAACACTTAAACAAACTATACAAAAACAACAAACGTGAAGCTATAATTACAATAAGTGCAGACACAGGCAACTTACATATAGACATAGACAATCACCCACGAACTACCTAATGAATATGGCTGCCTAAATATGGTTCCCAATCAGAGACAACGATAGACAGCTGTCTCTAATTGAGAACCAATCTAGGCAACCATAGACATACATACACCTAGACTAGGCACTGCCCCATAAACATACAAAACCCCTAGACAATACAAAACACATACATCCCCCATGTCACACCCTGACCTAACTAAAATAATAAAGAAAACAAAGATAACTAAGGCCAGGGCGTGACACCTGTCCTGCCGCCAGGAGAGATGCTGGGAGGTTCAGTCCTGTCCGATTGGCCAGAGGTAGGGGCATTGGATTGGTGGTAGATGGCGCTATGTCACGTGTAACTATCTGTCACCATTCCAATTGCAGGATTGTCTGTGTGGGCGTGGCTGTGAGGGGAGTCCAGGATGGGGCTGGGATAGCAATGTAAGAGAGTAACTGGTGCCTGATGAAGAGAATGGTGTGAGTCTGTGCCTCTTTGTATGTTTGTGTGTGTTGACCATGCCGTCCTAGAGCTTTGCCCCATGTGTGACGTGCCCGTTGCACCCTCTGACCCCAGGGTTAGCACAGACCACTGGCTGGTGGCACCGTCCCTGGCAGGCTGGCAGCAGCCCCAGTCAGTGCTTCACTGCTTGGACCTGCTGCCCCATCCATCTGTCAATTAATCCATTATCCCTCTCCTGTGGAGCTGTCCATCCCTCTCTCCTGTGGAGCTGTCCATCCCTCTCTCCTGTGGAGCTGTCCATCCCTCTCTCCTGTGAATCTGTCCATTCCTCTCTCCTGTGGAGCTGTCCATCCCTCTCTCCTGTGGAGCTGTCCATCCCTCTCTCCTGTGGAGCTGTCCATCCCTCTCTTCTGTGGAGCTGTCCATCCCTCTCTCCTGTGGAGCTGTCCATCCCTCTCTCCTGTGGAGCTGTCCATTCCTCTCTCCTGTGGAGCTGTCCATCCGGGTCCAGATCCAGGCTGGGTCATAAAAATAAACTCTGTTTGGGCGGGGAGGGAGGGGGCCGGGCCTGGGGGTCAGTGGAGCTGTCACCTGGGGAGGTAACCCTTGTAGTGCCCTCCCCTGGCCCAGTGGGGCTGCAGCAGCGTCAGACACTTCCTGAAGTGCTCCAACTCGGTCTGTAACTTCTCCCTCTCCACCGCCAGCTTCTGTCTCTGAGACATCAACTCCTATAAAGAGAGAAGAAGGTAGTAGAGTCAATAAAACCACATTAACAAAAATGTAACAACTCCATAAAGAGAAAGTAACAAAAACACACGCACACACGCATACACACACACACACACACACACACACACACACACACACACACACACACACACACACACACACACACACACACACACACACACACACACACACACACACACACACACACACACACACACCTTGCTTAGAATTCTGTGGCATTATTTAATATTATTTTACAGTATGAAGAATACAATTGAACATAGCTGATTAAAATAGAAAGGATATTTTCTCCAAAGATTTGAAGGAAGCTCAGTGACGATAGATGTAGCAGACAGGGTCTTACCCCCATGCTGTGTGAGAGCTGCTCTGCTGTCAGGCTCAGGTTGTAGTGCTGGTTCTCCAGTCTCCGACACTGGCTCTGCAGCACCTGGCGCTCCACACCTTGCTCTGGAGGAGGGAGGGAGGACCGAAGGCAGGGGAAGAGAAGGAGGGGAGTGGAGAAGGAGAGGAGGGAGGCAGAGGAGGAGAGGGAGAGAGGAAGGAGAAGAGAATAACAGTGAGCCTGAGGGGATATGACCTGGGTTCTCATTAGCATCCATGCTAACACTCCCTACCTGTCTCTCCCCATGTACCAATAACCAGAGAGCAGCACACAGCTAGAGCTACAGCAGACCATACTGCCACAGGCAAGCAGCACACAGCACACAACTCACTACACAAGACTCATTACAGATAGTGTGTGTATGTATGTTTGACTGTTTACATCCTATTTGTTGGACCAACGAGAGTAGTACAAAACGATAAATGCCACCCTCTAGTGTTGGGAATACGCTACGACTACTCTTAACCAAAGTCAAACATGTTCATTGGTCTCTAGATTTCAACCATAATTGAACCATTCCAAAACCAAGGACATTAGACATTAACGGTCCAATGCTGCCATTTTTATCTCAATATCAAATCATTTCTGGGTAAAAATGAAGTACCTTATTGTGATTGTTTTCAATTAAAATGTTAAAAAGGAAACAAAAGTAGATTCTTAGTAAATAGCAATTTCTCAAGCAAAAATGTTACTAGGAGTGTCTGGGAGTGCTCTAAGTGGGAAGGGAAAAACTGAAAACTATATTTTATTGGCAGCGAGGTTTGGAACTCTTTCTTATTGGTCTATTAACTAATTCACTGCCTGGTGATGTCTCGAGGCAGGACAAAACGCCATCCCACTAAAACAGCCTGAAAAAAAAAAATATATATATTTTTTTAATGACAGGCTGGAATTACGTTTTGACTGCACTGGGCCTTTAAATAAACATAGAAAAGTGACTGACTGCTTACCTTCAATGTATTCCTGATAGTCTTCAAAGATCGCTTCAATCCCCTGCCACCTTGGTACTGGGGCCTCCTCTTCCTCGTCTTCTTCTGAGTCCTCTTGTGCAGACTGCTTCTCCCTCGCTCCTGGGGGCTCCTGGTGGGGTTGCGGGGGGCAGTGTTGCCCATTGGGCTGGGGGTGCGGGTGCGCGTGAGAGTGCGGGTGTTGAATGGAGTGTGCGTGCGTGAGGGTGTGTGGCGGGGGCGGCCGGCTGGGGGCGTAAAAGTAGGTTAGCTGGGTCTATGCTTTTTGTCCATATTCTGATGATTTGTGCTGGAAAACCGTGCAAGGCAAGCTAAACACGTCAACCCTGTTAACCATGGATAGATAGGCTAGAAATATTTTAACAGTTACATTTTTGGGTGGGAAAGTTGCATTCAATTGCCCATCCTTGTTGCACAGAACAGGCTTCCATTCCCTCTATCACAAGGGGATTTATGGCTGATTTAAGATGTAAACCTCAACCCTGTTAAGGTCAACCCTGTTACTTTCATGGCAATACATTGGCACTTACTATTGTATTTATATTTATTTAACCACTTGAGATGGGAAAACTCTTTATGACAGAATGTTAAAATCAGGTAAAATGTTGCACAACCTTAATGGTCAGAATTAGGATCTATTTTGGTTTCAACTGGCAAGTGTCTTCACTGACATTTTCAACCTCTCCCTGACCGAGTCTGTAATACCTTCATGTTTCAAGCAGACCATCATAGTCCCTGTTCCCAAGAACGCCAACGTAACCTGCCTAAATGACTACTGACCTGTAGCACTCACATCTGTAGCCATGAGGTGCTTGAAAGGCTGGTCATGGCTCACATCAACACCATCAACACCATCATCCCAGAAACCCTAGACCCACAATTTGCATACCGCCCCAACAGATCCACAGATGACGCAATCTCTACTGCACTCCACACTGCCCTTTCCCACCTGGACAAAAGGAACACCTATGTAACAATGCTGTTCATTGACTATAGCTCAGCATTCAACACCATAGTGCCCTAAAAACTCATCACTAAGCTAAGAACCCTGGGACTAAACACCTCGTTTTTTAACTGGATCCTGGACTTCCTGACGGGCCGCCCCCAGGTGGTAAGGGTAGACAACAACACATCTGCCACTCTGATCCTGAACATGGGGGCCCCTCAAGGGTGCATGCTTAGTCCCCTCCTGTACTCCCTGATCACCAACGACTGAGTGGCCAAGCATGACTCCAACACCATCCTTAAGTTTGCAGATGTCACAACGGTGGTAGGCCTGATCACCGTCAACAATGAGACAGCCTATAGAGAGGAGGTCAGAGACCTAGCAGCGTGGTGCCAGGACAACAACCTCTCCCTCAACACGATCAAGACTAAGGAGATGATCGTGGACTACAGGAAAAGGATTGAGCACGCCCCCATTCACATTGACGGGGCTGTAGTGGAGCAGGTCGAGAGCTTCAAGTTCCTTGGTGTCCACATCACCAACAAACTATTATGGTCCAAACACACCAAGACAGTCATGCAGAGGGTACGACAATGCCTATTCCCCCTCAGGAGACTGAAAAGATTTGTCATGGGTCCTCAGATCCTCAAAAAGTTATACAGCTGCACCATCGAGAGCATCCTGACTGGTTGCATCACCACCTGGTATGGCAACTGCTCGGCATCCGACCGCAAGGCGCTACAGAGGGTAGTGCGTACGGCCCAGTACATCACTGGGGCCAAGCTTCCTGCCATCCAGGACCTCTATACCAGGCGGTGTGTCAGAGGAAGGCCCTAAAAAAGTCTAGGTCCAAAAGGCTCCTTAACAGCTTCCACCACCAAGCCATAAGACTGCTGAACAGTTAGACAAATGGCTATCTGGACTATTTGCATTGACAACCCGTTTTTTTACGCTGCTGCTACTCACTGTTTATTATTTATTATCTATGCATAGTCACTTTACCCCTACTTACATGTACATATCACCTCAATTACCTCAATTAACCTGTACATTGACTCAGTAGCGGTACCCCCTGTATATACCCTCATTATTGATACTTTTTTGTGTTACTTTCTTTTTACTTTAGTTTATTTTGTAAATATTTTCTTAACTCTTATTTTTCTTAAAACTGCATTTTTGGTTGAGGGCTTGTAAGTAAGAATATCACGGTAAGGTCTACACCTGTTGTATTTAGTGCATGTGACAAATACAATTTGATTTGATTTGATCTGGAGATTCACAGTATAAGCTGATCCTAGATCTGTGCCTGAGGATAACTTGCACCTGGAGTATGAACGAGAGCTGCTGTGGTACCTTTGTGCTTCTGTAGGGCCTTCTGTGTGGACTGGAGGACAGACTCGTGGAACTGCTGGGCAAACTCTTCAGCAGTAAAGCTCTTCCAGGGCTTGGTCCGGCCATTCAGGCTGGGGGGAGCGTCTTTAGGCTGCATGGGGGGCCGCAGGCTATTCAGCAGGCTGGACGACGAGCTCCTCTTGGAGGGGGGGCCCTTAGGCAGCCCACGGGTCTTTTCCGGGTAGGGGAGTGGAGGAGGGAGGTCCTTTGGTCTCAGTGCGTCGGAGGAGGAGGAGGAGGGGGCTAAATGCTGTCACAGGAGTCCGCACTGAGCGGCTTGGCTGATTCGCTGGAAAGCTCTAAGTTAATGCATTATTATAGAGATGTCTCTCATAGACCTGTCTCTGCACAAACAGCAGGGACGGAATGAGGAAGAGAGTGTGTGTGTGTGTGTGTGTGTGTGTGTGTGTGTGTGTGTGTGTGTGTGTGTGTGTGTGTGTGTGTGTGTGTGTGTGTGTGTGTGTGTGTGTGTGTGTGTGTTTGTGTGGGAGGCTGCACTCTGCCATCTGCAGGCAGCATGCGGTAAATCCACAGGATTAGCTCGGGATGTATACTTGCCGCTGCCACTCCATGCCTCACCACAGCAGTGTGTGTGTGTGTGTTTATGTGTGTGTTTTTGTGTGTTTGTGTGTGTTTGTGTGTGAAAATGTATTTGTTTGGATATAGCTATTGACTTATAATTTGACTGGAATAGGAAGGTGGCTGTGTGTTCAGTGTCATATATCCCTGCTTCTCTGCTGTGCATCTGATAACGTTCCCAAAGAGGATGAGATCCGCACGCTGGTGAAGGACATCTGGGACACGCGCATCGCCAAGAGAGAGAATAAAGTAGACGGCACACGTCAAACGTTTGATTTATGACCCTATGTCTGGATGACGTGTGCATGCCCATATTTGGGGATCCGGTCAGGACATCCTGGCGGGAAGTGATCACGTGGTTATGCCCATATATGGGCATCCTTTTCCTGTTCTCACGCCTTAGAGTGAGTGCGACAATATGTATATAATGCCTTTGAAGTTGTCATGATGATTGATGTCTAGGGACCTCTTTGAACTGGGGGGGATGAACATTTCAAAGAGTATGACACCACACTCCCCCTATTTTAATGCCCTTAGGGTTGTTGTCTATGAAACAGGAATGTCTGGGAGGGGGGGCTTGTGTGTGTGTGTGTAAGCTTTTAACAACAATAAAACAGCCATCTAAATAATGTTTCTCGGCCCAACACACTGTCGAGTTTCCTATTTTGTTCTCTTTTTATTTGTACATGCACCGAGCTTCCAGGTGGCTCTAAACCATTTTAGAAATACAATTTTAAAACCATTTGATTTAATTCAAAATATTAAGTACATACATTTTAAAACATGTCATAATTAATTACACCTTTTTACTATTCCTTTCTTACAGATAAAGGGCCTCGTTAGCCCTGACCATTATCCGTATCCAATTCACCATCGCCATGCCTGGCTCTCATGCACACTTCATCAAAGCTCCGTAAGTTTTCACTCCATGGGTAGATAATCCGTCGGGCATGTAGGTCCTGTGTATGTCCCAAGGATAGCCGCGGCCAGCGCCGTAATTGTTCACGATTTTGGAAAAGACTGTGCAGCTTATTCTTAAGGGTTATGAATATGGGATAATCAATCCATTTAAAGCTAAACCCTGGCATGAAGTAGTTCACATCCAGACAGGCTTTGGAAAATACATACGAACTAGCAGATTTTTGTAGCATCTCTACTATATCTGTCATGTTACTGTGGTCTTTTTAAAAGTCAATAAACATGTGTGTAGAGTGTACACTTTTGTTTCACAGTAGATTTGTTTAAGCCCACCAAGAAACACCTGATTTATCCCACAGCAATAATGAATAAGCTGGGTAGAAAATTAATCTGTTTAAGTCATAAGTAAAGGCCTTTCAAAAAGAGGCTGGCATGATTGACTGTGACACATATTTAACACGTATTGCTTGTTACAGAAGACTACTGTTGTACATTGAATATCCATTCATTCGTGTTACACCTTGATGTGTTGGATCTCTATGTCTGTACATAGTGTGAAATGCGGTTTCCCTAAAGTTATTACCCCCTAAACCTGAATCTGAAATTAACTTTATGATCTTTTCTTAACCCCAATACTTTGGGGTTGTAATCTACCTGTTTCAAAATCCCCCCGGTGTACATGCACCGAACATCCATAGGCTGGAGCCACCTGGAAGCTCGGTGCATGTACAAATAAAAAGAGAACAAAATAGGAAACTTGACAGTGTGTTGGGCCGAGAAACATTATTTAGATGGCTGTTTTATTGTTGTTAAAAACTTAAAATGTACACAATGAGAAGGGACCTTGTTTCTAACACTCCGGTAGACACAGACACACACACACACACACACACACACACACACACACACACACACACACACACACACACACACACACACACACACACACACACCGGGGGGCACTGGGTTATGATTAGAACCGGGGGGCACTGGGTTATGTCCCGTCATGTGACCGGGCAAAACCGATGAGGGCGGACCTCCTTGCTCAAATGGAACAGTAGTCGGCGCCACCGGGTCATATTGTCAACAAGGCAGCATGATAGATTGTTCAGAACATAGGCTAGTCTGGAAAGGCAGATAAAGTGATACATGGGTTTGTTGTATATGTTGTTAAATATGTGAACTTTGTGTAGAAACATGATTTTTTCCCTTATTTACATTCTCTTCTCTTTTCATCCCCCTCTCCATCTTTCCCTCTCCAGCTGGACAACCTGACTCTGATGGAGATTAACACGACACGGTCGTTCCTGCTGGACACTCTCAACTGCATGTATAAACTGCGCTCAAACCTGCAGCCGGCTCCAGTGGGGGCAAAGCCCAGGACCACTGATCTGTATTTATGGACTAGATCTGGACCTGTGCCGCAGCCTCTCCTCTCCTAAGCAAGATGGAGCAGACTTAGGCCCAGCTTTACTAAGCATTTGCACCAGCTGCAAAGTAAAATAACAGAATCAAGGAATCCAGACATTAAAACAGAATTCAACAAAATTCTAAAATGCATTGAGCTTAGTAGGGAATCTTATTGAACATTAATTATCCCAAGTTTATCATAAGTCATGAACAGAATGCATCAGTGATTTCTATTTCCTGCAACTTTTCTATTAAAAAAGTGTGATTTTTTTAGAGCGAAAACCTGAAAAACAGGAAACCTGGAAAAACAAAATGGAAATTTAGAAAAAATCTAATGGAATCAGGCAAAAAATAAAAGTGATTTTATGGAGCCCTATGTCTGATCCTAGAGAAGACAGAGCTGACCAGCAGATCTTATGAAGTGGGAGTACTTATCTGAAGTTGTTATGCCCCAACTATCTGATTCCTTAATACTATGTGTTATGTCATTGGATTTGTTGAAGTTGAAGCTTCGGACAATAGCAATCATCAGCAGACCGATAGTCCTCTTCAACAGGCCATGGGCTCCCTGGAGGAAACACCCTGCTTGGGTCTGGCTGATCCATGTTGTTTTGTGTGTTATGTATGGTTGGACTTTTCAAAAAGAAATCCTGGTTGATGCCTTTTAAAAGATTTGCTTAATAGAGGTAGCAGTGATGGTTTAGAGATAGATACCTTGGGTAACAAGTTTCTAGCCATGTATGATTCTGAATAGACCGGTAAGTCTAGTTTGAGGAAGAGGAACAACATAATGTTATGGATGGCGGAAGCAACCTGCGAAACGTTAAAACATGTAGTGTTTCAGTATGTGTTATTCAAATATGTATATATTTTTGGTAAGTGTGTGTTGTGACAAAGTACATCCCCTTATGTTAGTCTGGGGGACACCTCTCATAACCCTAATACATAAGACAACAGTTGGCATGTACACTCTTTATGTGTATGTGTAGGCAGCAGCCTCTCTGAGTTAGTAATTGCTGTTTAGCAGTCTGATGGCCTTGAGATAGAAGCTGTTTTCCAGTCTCTCGGTCTCAGCTTTGATGCACCTGTACTGACCTTGCCTTTTGGATGGTAGTGTTGTGAACAGGCAGTGGCTCGGGTGGTTGTTGTCCTTGATGAATCCTGTGACATCGGGCGGTGCAGTTGCCGTACCAGGTTGTGATACAGCCCGACAGAATGCTCTCGATTGTGCATCTGTAAAAGTTTTTAGGGTTTTGGGTGACAAGCCAGATTTCTTCAGCCTCCTGAGGTTGAAGAGGTGCTGTTGCGCCTTCTTCACCACACTGTCTCTGTGGGTGGACCATTTCTGTCTGTCTGTGATGTGTACGCTGAGGAACTTATAACTTTCCACTGTCTCCACTGCTGTCCCGTCGATGTGGATAGGGGGGTGCTGCCTCTGCTGTTTCCTGAAGTCCATGATCATCTCCTTTGTTTTGTTGACGTTGAGTGGGAGGTTGTTTTCCTGACACCACACTCCGAGTGCCCTCACCTCCTCCCTGTAGGCTGTCTTGTCGTTGTTGGTAATCAAGCCCACTACTGTTGTGTCATCTGCAAACTTGATGATTGAGTTGGAGGCGTGCATGAACAGCATTCTTAGGTATTCCTCTTGTCCAGATGGGATAGGGCAGTGTGCAGTTCGATGGCAATTGCGTCGTCTGTGGACCTGTTGTGGCGGTATGCAAACTGAAGTGGGTCTAGGGTGGCCGGTAAGATGGAGGTGATATGATTCTTGACTAGTCTCTCAAAGCACTTCATGATAACAGAAGTGAGTGCTACGGGGCGGTAGTCATTTAGTTCAGTTATCTTTGCCTTCTTGAGTACAGCAACAATGGTAGCCATCTTGAAGCATGTGAGGACAACAGACTGGGATAAGCAAAATTGAATATGTCCGTAAACACACCAGCCAGCTGGTCTGCGCATGCTCTGAGGACACGAATAAGGATGACGTCTGGGCCAGCAGCCTTGCGAGGGTTAACACGTTTAAATGTTTTACTCACGTCGGCCACGGAGAAGGAGAGGGGGGAGGTGCAGTCCTTGTTAGCGGGCCACGACGGTGGCACTGTATTATCCTCAAAGCGGGCAAAGAAGATGTTTAGTTTGTTTGGAAGCGTGATGTCTGTGATGTGGCTGGTTTTCTTTTTGTAGTCTGTGATTTCCTGTAGACCCTGCCACATACGTCTTGCGACTCCACTTTGTCCCTGTACCAGCATTTCGCTTGTTTGATTACCTTGCGGAGGGAATAACTATACTGTTTATATTCAGCCATATTCCCCGACCTCATGGTTAAATGCGATCGTTTGCACTTTCAGTTTTGCACGAATGCCGCCATCCATCCAAGGTTTCTGGTTAGGGTAGGTTTTAATAGTCACAGTAGGTACAATATCTCCAATGCACTTCTTTATAAACCCATTGTCCTGGGTGGTGGTCCGAACAGAGGATCCGCTTTCGGGAAAGTCGTATTCCTGGTCGTAATGTTGATAAGTTGACGTCACTCTTATGTCCAATAGTTCTTCCAGGCTGTATGTAGTAAGACTTAAGATTTCCTGGGGTAACAGTGTAAGAAATAATACATAAAAAAACGAAATACTGCATAGTTTCCTAAGAACTCGAAGCAAGGCAACCATCTCTGTCAGCGCCATCTTGCAACTTTGAGGTTTGAGGTGGAGATCAAAGGAATGCAGGTGTGGTGGAGATGTGTCTACAGATACTCTGTATTCTTTGCTGTTTTTAAAAACTTCATTCCCTCATAATCCCACCCCCATTATGCATGATAAAACTAATAAGGTAGAGCAACTTGTCAGTTCCAAGTGGAACAACATCTACTTTATTTTTTCCAACTGAAATAATACCATTCTCATTGCACTGTAATTTACAACTTGATAAGAGCTAGGTAAATGAGTAATCCGTTTGGATAATGGGATTGTAATTATAAATGACAATTGTTTTAGATCTCTTACATTATGATTGAGGTAGACAAAATGTGAAACCAGTCACATGGCAGAAAACTGAACCATATCAACATATAACCTATTCCACAGTGAAGTTTATGAAATGCTGGCCTTGCAGGGATGAAATTTGGAGACCCAAGTTATAGGCTTCTGTAACCAAACACAATTGACAATATGGTGCCAAACCTACCAAGTTGATTCATGATTTGTAGAATGTTGTAATTATAAATTTGTCTAATCTTCAAATATTTCATAGATTGAATAATTGAATATGGCAACATTCAGGATGAATCAAACCACAGTATTTTTTATTCACCAATATATTTAGTGTGTGAAGGCTCTCTTAACCTATTTTTTATTATTATTTATGAATACTTTCCTAACCCTAAATAATATACAATATCAGATAATTTTTTCATCGACAAATTGGGTCTGAAAAAGAGAAGAAAATGCGTGTATTGACATGGCTTTCATTCATTGATCCCTAATATTCTGAACCGTTCTGTCCATATATTCTGGTAAATCTGTCGAAAATTCAAATTAAAGTTGAGCTGACAGCCATTTGCACTGTTTCGCTACGGCTGTAGTCAATAATCTAGCAAATGGGCAATATTTCATTAATCTAGCTACAACCTTTGGCTTTCACCTGGAATTGTATATTTATGTCTGAGGAAAAAAACACTTTTCAACCCACATGATCTAGTACACAACAAAAGTATAATAAAACATATAGAAATTAAAAAAATTGGGAATTAAGTATTTTTGTCTGTAATAAAGCCCTTTTGTGCAGAAAAAAATCATTCTGGTTGGCTGGGCATGGCTGCCAAGTGGGTGGGCCTATGCACTCCAAGGCCCACCCAATGCTGCACCCCTGCCCAATCATGTGAAATCCATAGTATATTTAGATCCGCCTGCTCTAGATAAATTCAGCGATTGCTTTGCCATGTCTGTGCTATGAAGCAGTCCAGCTGGATAAATACTTTACTAAGGACTGCTCCTTTGACATGATGTCGCAGTCAGTAAGTATAAGTAAAGATACCTTAATAGAAAATGACTCAAGAAAAGTGAAAGTCACCCAGTAAAATACTACGTAAGTAAAAGTCTAAAAGTATTTTGTTGTAAATATACTTAAGTATCAAAAGTAAATGTAATTGCTAAAATATACTTAAGTATTGAAAGTAAAAGTATAAATCATTTCAAATTCCCTATCTTAAACAAACCAGATGGCACGATTTGTTTTTATTTAATTACGGATAACCAGGAGCACACTCCAACACAGACATAATTTACAAACAAAGCATTTGTGTTTAGTGAGTCCTCCAGTTCAGAGGCAATAGGGATGATCAGGGATGTTCTCTTGATAAGTGCGTGAACTGGACCATTTTCCTGTTATGCTAGCCATTCGAAATGTAACAAGTACTTTTGAGTTTCAGGGAAAATGTATAGAGTAAAAAGTACATTATTTTCTTTAGGAATGTAGTGAAGTAAAAGTACAAGTTGTCTAAAATATAAATACTACAGTAAAGTACAGATATCCCCCCCAAAATACTTAAGTAGTACTTTAACGTATTTTTACTTAAGTACTTTACACCACTGGTCGCAGTGAAGTGATATAAATCGATGTGATGATGCAGCCGACCACCAGAGGGAGGTCTGTCTCCTGACTTATAAAACGGTGGGAAATCAATTAAATAAGTAATGTAAACATATACACATTTTTAAAAGTAATTCTAGTGCCTGATTTCAGGGACTGTCAGTTTAAGAGGTACACCAATTTAAAGTAATCGCTTTAGATAAATGAAAACCCTATTGAATGAAAACTCCATGAGAAAATCACAATGACTACATCAAGCTTGTGACTATTAACTCTTTGGATGTATTTGTTTCGGATGTTGTGCCCAATAGAAATTACTGGTAAATAATATCACTTTTATTGTAAAGTTACATTTATTGTAAATAAGAATATAATATGTTTCTGAACACTTCTATGGTAATGTGGAAGCTACCATGAATACGGATTGTCCGTAATCATAGTAGCATCCACATTCATGTAGAAATGTTCAGAATCATATTCTATTCTTATTTACAATAAAAGTGACTCCAAAATGACACAATATTATTTACCATTCATTTCTATTAGGCACCACATAATCCAAAACACAACCAAAACAAACTGCAAATGCATCCAACGTGTTTGTAGAGTCACAAGAGTGATGTAGTCATTGTGTGCTAGGAATATGGGACCAAATACTAAACTTGACTAAATTGAATACACCGTAAGTGAGTTTCTCAGAATACTTATGACACCTTCAAATGGGGTGACTAGATACATACAGTGCTTAAATTTCTAAACGGTAAAACAGATATGTATGAAAATTCCCTCAAATAAAAGGCGTCATTCTGTACTGTCACCTTGATCTCAAATCCAAAATGCTGGAGTATAGAGCCAAATGAAAAGTTATAGCTTCAGTCTATGTCCAAATAACTATGTACAGAATGCCTCAGCGTATGCATTCTACAAAAAATGTCTAGTGTTGCAGTGTCGTCAGTGTAAACTGACATGATTTCATGTAATAATGTCTTCACAAGAATATGGTTTGCTGCAGAAGAATTACAGCCCTAGATAGCGCTAGTAAGGACAACACACCTATCCAACTACAGCTACCTAGTATGAGTCTTCCTCCCTGGTAAGACCATGGACTAGAATCATACAGGTTTCATTATTAACAATGTTGAGTAGCCTTTCTATTTACTGAAAGAATTTAAGTTACACCTCAGGAAGTGCTTTCAATGTGGGAGTGGTCAGCTCTGCTGCATGTTGCACAGCTCCTAAGAAACTCTTATAGGAGTGGTTTCTTGCTAATCTGGTTTTACATTTCATTGTTAGGTATCTATTTACTGTAGATAAGAAGTTACACCTCAGGAAGTGTTTTTCCTGGGCAGCCCTGCTGCATGTTGCACAGTTCCTAAGAAACGATAGGGTGGAGAATTAGATCTCAGCATACTTGAGAAATGTCATCCACCCACACAAAAGTCCTTCCTCTTCCATCTCTGGTTAACCCATGCCATGACTACTGTTGTTCAGGTTGAATTAATCATAGTAAATATGAATTAATGTACAGTATATCTTGTCACATTATAGCCTATATAGGGGTTAATATTTAAGTGCGTAGCCTGAATGGTCCCAGAAGCATAGCAATGACTATGTATCCGGGACCATTCCGGAAGAGGCCATTGTGGCTATGCTTCCGGGGCCATTCTGGCTACGCTTCTGGGGCCATTCTGGCTATGCTTCCTGGACCATTATGGCTAGATGTGATAACCTCCCCTCATGCAATGCTTTATTATA
The DNA here is from genome assembly GCF_016432855.1 of Salvelinus namaycush. Classification (NCBI taxonomy): domain Eukaryota; kingdom Metazoa; phylum Chordata; class Actinopteri; order Salmoniformes; family Salmonidae; genus Salvelinus; species Salvelinus namaycush. The sequence continues at coordinate 66,521,274 of NC_052307.1, forward strand.
AAGGTCATATTATTTCACCCTACCCCCTCGCGGCGAGTCAGCCCCAGGTTTTCAGGGCAGAGTCCTGAATGTTCTGAAACTCTGATGACGCTCCTGTTCAGGATAGTATAGACAGGTTGGTTCTTTAGCAACACAACCGACGCGTGTCAACTATGGGGCAAAACAGATAGGACTGGCTAATATATTTTATTATTTTAATGTTTTTTTATTTGGCATTTTTTATGATTATACAGATAACGGAAAGAACAGGTAGAGGGCAGAACACACACGGATCCCCTACCAAGTCAAACCCACCCCAACCCCCCCATGCTCTATTAGAGCCCCACCCCAAAACTAGACTTAAAGCAGGCACGATATACAATGAGTAATATAATCAAATAGTAAAAAAAATACAACAATGTTATAAAACAAAAAGTTTTAAAAAAATAGTAAAAATAATTATACAAATTCTAATTTGGGTTGGTTTATGGAGTTGTGAAATTTGTTGGGTCCATGTCTTCTACAAAGGATAGGAAAGGTTGCCAGATATTATAAAATGTAATTGCAGATCCCCTAACGGAGTAGCGTATTTTCTCTAGCTTGAGATGTTGCATAACTTCCTTCCTTCTTCCTAAAAGTAAGAGGAAACCAATCCTTCCACTTAAATAGTATGCCAGCATGTTGCCCATAGAACTGTTTAGAGGGACCTCCTGTGGTGCTACTCCATAGAACTGTTTAGAGGGACCTCCTGTGGTGCTACTCCATAGAACTGTTTAGAGGGACCTCCTGTGGTGCTACTCCATAGAACTGTTTAGAGGGGTCTCCTGTGGTGCTACTCCATAGAACTGTTTAGAGGGACCTCCTGTGGTGCTACTCCATAGAACTGTTTAGAGGGACCTCCTGTGGTGCTACTCCATAGAACTGTTTAGAGGGACCTCCTGTGGTGCTACTCCATAGAACTGTTTAGAGGGGTCTCCTGTGGTGCTACTCCATAGAACTGTTTAGAGGGACCTCCTGTGGTGCTACTCCATAGAACTGTTTAGAGGGGTCTCCTGTGATGCCATTCCATAGAACTGTTTAGAGGGGCCTCCTGTGGTGCTACTCCATAGAACTGTTTAGAGGGGTCTCCTGTGGTGCTACTCCATAGAACTGTTTAGAGGGGTCTCCTGTGGTGCTACTCAAAGAACTGTTTAGAGGGACCTCCTGTGGTGCTACTCCATAGAACTGTTTAGAGGGGTCTCCTGTGGTGCTACTCCATAGAACTGTTTAGAGGGGTCTCCTGTTATGCCATTCCATAGAACTGTTTAGAGGGGTCTCCTGTGGTGCTACTCCATAGAACTGTTTAGAGGGGTCTCCTGTGGTGCTACTCAAAGAACTGTTTAGAGGGACCTCCTGTGGTGCTACTCCATAGAACTGTTTAGAGGGGTCTCCTGTGGTGCTACTCCATAGAACTGTTTAGAGGGGTCTCCTGTTATGCCATTCCATAGAACTGTTTAGAGGGGCCTCCTGTGATGCCATTCCATAGAACTGTTTGGAGGGGTCTCCTGTTATGCCATTCCATAGAACTGTTTGGAGGGGCCTCCTGTGATGCCATTCCATAGAACTGTTTAGAGGGGCCTCCTGTGATGCCATTCCATAGAACTGTTTGGAGGGGCCTCCTGTGATGCCATTCCATAGAACTGTTTGGAGGGGCCTCCTGTGATGCCATTCCATAGAACTGTTTAGAGGGGCCTCCTGTGATGTCATTCCATAGAACTGTTTAGAGGGGCCTCCTGTGATGTCATTCCATAGAACTGTTTAGAGGGGCCTCCTGTGGTGCCACTCCCAATAATGCAGTAATCTCTCCAGTATAGAGAAAACATCAAAAATTGATATCCAGAAATCTGTCAATTTCGGGCATGTCCAAAACATGTGTAATAAAGTAGCAGGAGCCTGTTTACATCGGTCACAAGTGGGAACTATTTCTGGTCTAATCTTGGATCATTTTGACCAATGGGGCTGGCTAAGATTGTTGACAACATGTAAACTATACTTCATCTCCAATGTTTATTGAAAACATAAATACATTTATACAATGAGCACTTGTTGTCTCTCAAATACATTGTTACAGTTGTTGGTTAGCTAGCTGGCAAATGTTTTGCCATATTAGCATAGATGTGGCAACAGTCAAAACACCTCAAAAAAACAAGACATGGTATCAAGAGCAAGTTAAAACTAGCTGAAACGAGCCACCTACGATTCCCCACAAGGCAGCTTATTGTCATTGTTGCTAGCTATCAGGCAACAACACATGTTCTTCTGCCCCATTGAAGCGTACACATCGTTTTCGTGACGTTGTCAGCTAACCTTATATCGACACAGGGCTAGACCCAGATGCAGACACAGGAGGCAGATGGTTCGAGTCTCTGATGTTTATTGAAATAAAAGGGGCAGGCAATAGGCAGGTCAGGGACAGGCAGAAGTTCATAAACCAGGTTAGAGTCTGAAAGTTACAGTGGGGGCAGGCAGCCTCAAGGCAGGGTGAACGGTCAGGCAGGCGGGCTCAGTGTCAGGGTAGGCAGAACGGGTCAGAACCGGGAGGGCTAGAGAAACAGAGACTAGGAAAACAGGCGCACGGAAAAACATGCTGGTAAGCTTGACAAGACAGGACAAACTGGCAACAGACAAACAAAGAACACAGGTATAAATACACTAGGGATAATGAGGAAGATGGGCAACACCTGGAGGGGGGGTGGAGACAAGCACAAAGACAGGTGAAACAGATCAGGGTGTGCCAAACCTGGCTATAGAGATATCCGTAGGCCTACGCTACTGCCTTATTAAAACTAAACATATTCATTAAAATAATCAGTCACACTTTACTGTAATTTTTCCCACAAATGCATGTACTACAGTTACATATGAAGACAGGCTACTGTGTAATGACACATTATTGTGTGTGTGTGTGTGTGTGTGTGTGTGTGTGTGTGTGTGTGTGTGTGTGTGTGTGTGTGTGTGTGTGTGTGTGTGTGTGTGTGTGTGTGTGTGTGTGTATCATAAAGTTTAGCTTGACATGATTCACGGCCACCAACTTGCTATATCCTGTTTTCTAAAAGTGACCATGAGATGACTGACGGGAAGGCTATACAGTATGCCTCTTCCTCTTAGATGCTTCTCTCCACCTATTACAAAAGGAGCAAAATATGCAGATAACTTCATTCTTGAGAGGTATAAGAGGCCACCTCCTATTCTGGGCCTCATAAAGAGGAACCTTCAACAGCTCACATACAGAACTTCTGCCTCAAAGGACCACTCATTGAAGCATGAATAAAAAAGGCATGTAAAGACAGTGAAGTGATCAGAAGACGATTAGTGGGTAAGACTTTGTTTCGGGTTTTGTTGTATATTTACGTATTTGTCTAAGTTGACAGGATTGACTATCAGGAGCAGGGAATATAGGCCTATATGACAACTTAGAAAAGTATTTTGTTATGTAATTCTATTGACACTAAAGGACTAGGGTGGGGATTCAGTACAAGGCTCAAGTGTAAATTGCCTTTAAATTACCTTTACTGTAAATTATCAACTCAACTACATTGCTATGCAATCGTGAAAATGCAATGTTAATAAAATGTTAGGGTTATTACAATGGCATAAGTGTTAACAGTAATATTAACAAAACTAAATATAAGACTAAGTATTTAAGGGAATATCTAAACACTGCCTTGTTGAATTGACTACAGCCAAGATACCAGTAGGTGGGAAATAATGTTAATTTGTATTCTGATGAAAATATCCCTTTAAAGTTAGTATGATGTGTATGTTTGAAATGTATTTGTATTTGAGCTCAAGCAGTAGAAAATGTTAAGTGCCAGTACTCAGCTCTGGTGAGCTCCTACACAAGTCAAGCACTATGAATTTTGACAGTGAAACTACATTTTTAATTTTAGATGTACAGTGCCTCTATAAAGTCTACAACCCCCTTGGATTACTTCAAATGTTATTGCATTACAAAGTGGGATTAAAATGGATTTGATTGCCATTTTTTTTGTCAATGAGCTACACTAAAAAAAACACTGGAAAAAAATTCTAACGTTTTTTAAAGATTCATGAAAATGTTATAACTAAAATATTGTCGTTTCATAAGTGTGGGGGGGGGGGAGCTAGATACATAAAATGCTTTTATTTCTAAATGGAAAAACTGTGCATTCAGAAAGTATTCAGACCCCTTGACTTTTCCACATTTTGTTACAATACATCCTTATTCTAAATTGCTAAAACTTTTTTTTACTGTGTGTAGATTGATGAGGGAAAAAACACATTTAATCAATTTTAGAATAATACCCCATAATGACAAAGCAAAAACAGTTGTTTTTTGTGTGCAAATGTATTAAAAATAAATAACGGAAATATCACATTTACATATGTACTCAGACCATTTACTCAGTACTTTGTTAAACCGCCGCCTCAAGTCTTCTTGGGTATGACGCTACAAGCTTGGCACACCTGTATTTGGGGAGTTTCCCCCATTCTTCTCTACAGATCCTCTCAAGTTCTGTCAGGTTGGATGGGGAGCGTCACTGCACAGCTATTTTCAGGTCTCTCCTGCGTTGTTTTGGCTGTGTGTTTAGGGCCGTTGTCCTGTTGGAAGGTGAACCTTCGGCCACGTCTGAAATCCTGAGCGCTCTTGAGCAGGTTTTCATCAAGGATCTCTGTACTTTGCGCCGTTCATTTTTCCCTCGATTCTGACTAGTCTCGCAGTCCCTGCCGCCGAAAAACATTCCCACAGCATGATGCTGCCACCACCATGCTTCACCGTAGGTATGGTGACAGGTTTCCTCCAGACGTGACGCTTGGCATTCTGGCCAAATAGTTCAATCTTGGTTTCATCAGACCAGAGAATCTGGTCTCTCCTTAAGGTGCCTTTTGGTCAAACTCCAAGCCGGCTGTCATGTGCCTTTTACTGAGAAGTGGCTTACATCTGGCCGCTCTACCATAAAGGCCTGATTAGTGGAGTGCCGCAGAGATGGTTTCCCTTCTGGAAGGTTCTCCCATCTCCACAGAGGAACTCTGGAGCTCTGTCAGAGTGACCTTCGGTTTCTTGGTCACCTCTCTGACCAAGGCCCTTCTCCCCCGATTACTCAGTTTGGCCAGGCGGCCAGCTCTAGGAAGAGTCTTGGTGGTTCCAAACTTCTGTAATTGAAGAATGATGGAGACCACTGTGTTCTTGGGAACCTTCAATGCTGCAGAAATGTATTGGTACCCTTCCCTAAATCTGTGCCTCGACACAATCCTGTCTCGGAGCTATACGGACAATTCCTTTGACCTCATGGCTTGGTTATTGCTCTGACATGCACTGCCAACTGTGGGACCTTATATAGACAGGCGTGTGCCTTTCCAAATCATGTCTAATCAATTGAATTTACCACAAGTGGAATCCAATCAAGTTGTGAAAACATCTCAAGGATGATCATTGGAAACAGGATGCATCTGAGCTCAATTTCGAGTCTCATAGCAAAGGGTCTGAATACTTAAAACTTATTGTCAATAGGGGGGCGCTATTTTCACTTTGGAAAAAATCGTGCCCAATTTAAACGGCCTCGTACTCTATTCTAGATCGTACAATATGCATATTATTATTACTATTGGATAGAAAACACTCTCAAGTTTCTAAAACTGTTTGAATTATATCTGTGAGTAAAACAGAACTCATTTGGCAGCAAACTTCCAGACAGGAAGTGAAAAATCTGAAAATGGGGCTCTGTTTCAGGGCCTGCCTATTCAACTGGCTTATATTTATCGATATACATGCACTTCATTCGCCTTCCACGAGATGTCAACAGGCAGTGGAAGGTGGAATGGGGTGTCTAGCTTGATCTGAGGTCGAACAAGAGCTTTTGGAGTGGCAGGTCAGGAATTTCCTTTCTCTACCAAGGCGCGCGAAGCACCTCCATATTGTCTTCTGAAAAGCGTTCGGTATACACGGCTAATATCTCCGGCTCTGATTTTATTTGATACATGTGATAATAACATCGTAAAGTATGTTTTTTCAACCGAGTTTTATCAGATTATTCAACGTTTATTGGGACTTTTGGAGTTTTCCGTTCTTTGCATCGAGAGAAAATGGGAACGTCATCAACATTGGCTAGCATTGTGGTGCGAATTCGACAGGAGAAAAGGACATTCTAAAACCAAACAACGATTTATTCTGGACCAAGGACTCCTTGTACAAGATTCTGATGGAAGCTCAGCAAAAGTAAGAACAATTTATGATGTTATTTCGTATTTCTGTGGAAAATGTTGATTCCTATTCTCTGCCGTTTTGGCAAGCGCTGTCTCGCAATAACGCAACCTGTTTGTTATGGTAAAGTTATTTTTAAAAATCTAACACGGCGGTTGCATTAACCTGTTTGGGCTGCAGGAGCAGTATTGAGTAGCCAGATAAAAGGTGCCCATTTCAAACGGCCTCGTACTCAATTCTTGCTCGTACAATATGCATATTATTATTACTATTGGATAGAAAACACTCTCTAGTTTCTAAAACCGTTTGAATTATATCTGTGAGTAAAACAGAACTCATTTGGCACAAACTTCCTGACCAGGAAGTGGAAAGTCTGAAAACTATGCTCTCTTCTAGGTCCTGCCTATAAATGAGCATGATACGTATTAGTATACATGCACGTCATACACCTTCCCCTGGATGTCAAGAGGCGGTGAGAGAAGAAATGGGGTGTTTATCTTGGTCTGAAGTGGAATAAAAGCTCTTGGAATGACGTGTCACCCATTTCCTGTTTTCAGGAAGGCGCGAGGAGGGACCTGGATTTGCCTTATGAAAAGCTTTCGTTATAGGCGACTACTATCTCCGGCTTTGATTTTATTTGATACATGTGACCATATCATCGTAAAGTATGTTTTTTCAATATAGTTTAATCAGATTATTGAATTTTTTTCGGGAGTTTTGCCGTGTTCCGTTCTCTTCCGTTTGTTGACATGGAGAGATTCGTGCCACTTGGCTAGTGTGCTTGCTAAATCGAGAGGGAAAGAGGCCGTTCTAAATCCAAACAACGATTGTTCTTGACAAAGGACCCCTTGTACAACATTCTGATGGAAGATCAGCAAAAGTAGGAAACATTTTATGATGCTATTTCATATATCTGTCGTACATGTGAACTAGTCGTCGGCGCCCAGCTTTTGGGTACTCTAGCTATACCGAAGCTGTATGTCGTAATGAAGTTATTTTTAGAATTCTAACACGGCGATTTCATTAAGAACTAATGGATCTATCATTTCCTATACAACATGTATTTTTTAGTTATGTTTATGAATAGCTATTTGGTCAGAATATGTGTGTCAGAAAAAGTGTCAGAAAAATATCCGGACGTTGTGGGAAAAAGTAGCTACGTTAGCACAATGTATAACCACTGATTTCAGCTCTAAATATGCACATTTTCGAACAAAACATAAGTGTATGTATAACCTGATGTTATAGGACTGTCATCTGATGAAGAATATCAAGGTTAGTCAAAAATTATATATCTTTTGCTTGTTTGTTACGATCGCTAACTTTTGCTACTGGGAAATGGCTTGTGTTTCTGGCTATTGTGGTAAGCTAATATAACGCTATATTGTGTTTTCGCTGTAAAACACTTAATAAATCGGAAATATTGGCTGGAATCACAAGATGCCTGTCTTTCATTTGCTGTACACGATGCATTTTTCAGAAATGTTTTATGATGAGTAATTAGGTATTTGACGTTGGTGTCTGTAATTATTATGGCTGCTTTCGGTGCAATTTCTGATTGTAGCTGCAATGTAAACTATGATTTATACCTGAAATATGCACATTTTTCGAACAAAACATAGATTTATTGAATAACATGTTATAAGACTGTCATCTGATGAAGTTGTTTGTTGGTTAGTTTGGTTGGTTCTTGGTTAGTTAGGTTGGCTTTGTGCATGCTACCTGTGCTGTGAAAAATGTCTGTCCTTTTTTGTATTTGGTGGTGAGCTAACATAAATATACGTGCTGTTTTCGCTGTAAAACATTTTAAAAATCGGACATGTTGGCTGGATTCACAAGATGTGTACCTTTCATTTGCTGTATTGGACTTGTTAATGTGTGAAAGTTAAATATTTAAAAAAAATATATTTTGAATTTCGCGCCCTGCACTTGAAGTGGCTGTTGTCATATTGATCCCGACTTAGGGCTTGCAGCCAGAAGAAGTTAAGAACCAGTGTATCTTTCATTTGCCATACAACAAGTATTTTTATGTAAAGTTTATGATGAGTTCTTTGGTCAGATTAGGTGAGTGTCCAAAATAGCTCCGGACATTCTGGTGAATCGATGCTACATATTCACAATGTATAACCACGGTTTGCAGCTCTAAATATGCACATTTTCGAACAAAACATAAGTGTATTGTATAACCTGATGTTATAAGACTGTCATCTGATGAAGTTGGTCAAGGTTAGTGATTAATTTTATATCTTTTGCTGGTTTTTGCGATAGCTACCTTTGGCGGTGAATAAATGCATTTGTGTGTTTGGCTATTGTGGTAAGCTAATATAATTCTATATTGTGTTTTCGCTGTAAAACACTTAAAAAATCGGAAATATTGGCTGGATTCACAAGATGTTTATCTTTCATTTGCTGTACACCATGTATTTTTCATAAATGTTTTATGATGAGTATTTATGTATTTCACGTTGCTCTCTGTAATTATTCTGGCTGCTTCGGTGCTATTTGTGATGGTAGCTGCAATGTAAAACTATGATTTATACCTCAAATATGCAAATTTTTCGAACAAAACATGAATGTATTGTATAACATGTTATAAGACTGTCATCTGATGAAGTTGTTTCTTGGTTAGTGACTAATTATATCTCTATTTGGTCGGTGTTGTGATAGCTACCTATGCGGTTGAAACATGGTGAAAATATGCGGTTGAGTCTTTGGCTATTGTGGTTAGCTAATAGAAATACATATTGTGTTTTCGCTGTAAAACATTTTAAAAATCGGAAATGTTGGCTGGATTGACAAGATGTTTATCTTTCATTTGCTGTATTGGACTTGTGATTTCATGAAAATTATATTATATGATATCCCTGTCCCGTTAGGCTAGGCTATGCTAGTCAGCTTTTTTGATGAGGAGGATCCCGGATCCGGGATGGGTATCACTGAAAGGTTTTAAGTAAATAAGGTATTTCTGTTTTTTATATTTAATACATTTTAGCTTTGTCATTATGGGGTATTGTCTATAGATTGATGAGGACATTTTTTTATTTGATTCATTTTAGAATAAGGCTGTAATGTAACAACATTTTGAAAAAGTGAAGGGGTCTGAATACTTTCTGAATGCACCGTACATATCATGATGTCTGTATGTGCTGTTCAAGGAGTAAAATCTGATTGGTTGATTGGTTTGTTAATTTACACTAGTTCAACTAATCTGCCATTAGTGGAAGGTCGCCAATCTAATTGTTTCTGAAAATAATCCCTTTCTGATATCTGTATTTAAATGTTTTAATTTTTAATTTTAAGTAGTCCCTTATTGCTGTCTGTATTAAAATACAGTATTAGTAATCACCCCCAAATGATAGTCAACGTTTTTAGTTCCACAAATAATATTTGGAACCATAGTTATCTAAAATGTGCTCACAACAATCCTTCCTCATGTTGTACAGTAAATAACAAACCACAGCAGTGATGCAGGTGTTTTCTTGCGAACGTATCCGAAAAGGAAGATGGGTCTCTAATGAAATATTCAACATGGTGGAGGAATGTTGGTGACCTGCAACACAACACAAGTCCCACAGGGAAACTACTGGGGTAGATTGCTGAGAACACCAACAGATATATATTTTTAGATAGGCCTAATCATATCTCCATCTTTAGAGGCATTAGGAAAAACCTTCATCTGAATCATTTAGTTTCACTAAGAAACAAGGAAATAGTGAATGGGTTGATCGATGTCTTCATCAAATGTAGTATGCTATTCTAAGCTCTAGTATATTCTCTATCAACATTCAAGTGTCAATGAAGTATGGTTGGATTTATAAAATGTCAATAGCCAGTAATGAAATGAGAATCCATTCTCGGTAACAGGAAAGTGCCAAAAAAATATTACTATTTACAATTATTTAGCAAATTAAGGAGAAGATTTATGAAATGGAGATGTATTGCACATATCATTTGATTTGATTTGAAATAGATCCTTTCCTCCTCATACAGTAGGTCTGTCTGAGACATCATGGAGGGTAATAACAGACAACAGATAGAAAGATCACGAGAAATATCAGAAGAAATATCCCCAGAGACGTCTCCTATGATGGTTCCGGCAAGCCAACCACGCTCCTCAATGTTCTCCTGCTGTTTGTGGATGGCATCTGATGAACCTGTAGACGTCCCAGCTTGTAATGTAACGCAAGGTTAGAAGAGAATGGTTTATCACTACACATTCAATCTAACGAACTCTACCTCCTTCCCAAAATGCTCTGTCTCTGAATAGCCTGTTTCTCCCCTCAGACTGTATTGTGAAGCCGCCCACCAGACAGTCTCATGTCAACAACCCAGACACCAGCGAACACATAATACGGTAGGGAGATTGGAGATAGTGGGGACACCATTTGGTGAAAATGACTCATGAAGGGAGTTTTGGAGGAAAACGTTTTGGGTGACGGGGGTGGCACAGTCCTCTCAAAGTACATTTTCCTATTACTGGTAGCTATGTTATAACTTGTTATAACTTTTTTTTTTAAACCATGATTTATTTCCGTTTTGTTCTGCAGATTGGAGAATACTGAGCTGCACATGTTGCCCGCTGGTGCCAAGAGGTCGAACAACACCCTACAGCCAGGGCAGCCAGGGCCCTCTAATACGAAGAAGGATAAAGGAGGGGACCAAGATGGAAGGAACAAGCTCAACCAGGGGTCCAGTCAGGTGAGCCAACAACAGTGTCATTGTAATAGAAAAACTTTCAGAGTTGAAATCTGTCCTCTCCAAGGGATTCTGCAGATTTCTAGCAGTGACTAAAAGTACGATCATTTTCTAACCTTACATGGTTTGTTTTTGTTGTTTCTCCTGACAAACCCAAAAGCAGAACCAGGATCAAAAGATCAAGTTTCTGATCAATGTGCCCATGTGGGTCCCACTACCTGACAACAACAGAACACAGGAGCAAATCCAGTCGCAGGTTCAAAGGTTACTGAAGTTGTTGGAGGATACAGGATTTAAGGAGGAAGATGAGGAGCACCTGAAAGATGTGGCCATCATCATTGGCCTCAATGGCAAAGAATCTCCTGAGCTCAGGAAGCAGCTGCCAATGCTGATGAACGTGAAGGAGAATACGGTATTGAAGTTTAAAAAGATTTCATTTACCTGGGGACCCAAAGGTGACATTAAATATGTAGACAGTATAAATAAAAAGAAAGGTATACCATATACGGATATCAGAGAATATCTAAAAGATCATGAAGAAACTAAAGAGCTTGTTAGAGAGTTGAGAGGACAGGATCCTGACGCTCTGATCTATTTCAGTTTCATTGACGCTGATACTGTAGACTTTAACCAAGTGTACAGCTCTTATTTAGAGATAGTCAGAAAGCACTCTAACACTCACTCTGGCATCCCACCAACGGTGATGTCAACAGGCTATGAGTTTCCTGAGGGGGATTTTAAGAGGCCAAGCCAGGTTGACAGAGCGATTCGAATTGAGACAGCAAAACACTTTCCTCTCGGCACATACTATCCAGAGCCCAACTTCTGTGTTTTACTCCTAAAGGGGGAGGACACACTAACAGAGAGCTTTCTTGGAAAAGGCAAAACAATGGAGTCGCCAAAATGTATCAAAAAAGTTAAGGACCGTGAAAGATTCACAGCAGTCTTTACCGCTGACAATCCCATAATTACCACTGTTCCAGCAAGGTGTAAAATAAATAATGATGGCCTGACAACTGCTCAATCACATTATAATCCTAGGGTTTGGGCAACAAGTGCATATATCCATGGTGAGATAAAGAGTGAACTAAAGGGCCAAGGAAGTTCTGGTAAAACAAGAGCATTCTTGATGGAACTGTTGACTTGTCCAGATGAGAAATTTGAGGACAAGTGTAAAGAACTTCCTGTGGTGAATAATGATGCATTTCTGAGCCTGTGTAAGGCAGCTGGCAAGGTCCGAGAATACAGAAAGAAAGTGAGTGAGGATGAGAACCAACAGGATAAGAGCAGGCCGGCAGAGAGCAGAGCAAAACAACCAGAGATGTAACGCATACGTATTCATGGCAGCTCTAAAGCCTAGACTTATGTTGACATAAAAATCTGTAGCATTACTTTTTTACGACTTTTGTTATTTTGCCGTAATGTATTGAGACACTGTTTGTACCCTGGGGACATTTATTTTGAAAGCGATAGTATTCCCAGAGGCACCTTTGAGAGAGTGTGGAGAAAAAGACACAGAGTGGATATTGATGACTGCTTGGCTGTATCTCTTGGTCCAGAGAAATTCAACTACACGTAATAGTTTTCCATTGTAGCCCGTGTTTTATTTTGACTGCCAATCCACAAGTCCTCTGTTGGAGGTAGTGTTAAATATCTACAAGCAGAAATAAGGGTGATACAAATCTATCCAATCCAGAATGAGAATGTCATTTCCGAACAAGACATAAACTCAAATGTTGCTAAATGACCTGGATGAATCTCTAGTCATACACAACTATGGCTGTAACCGTTTGTGCCAGAATACTCAGACATCAGCTTTCATGGTGTAAAGGTGAGGAGTGTTATACAGTATAAAACAATTAGGAATGAGAGGTATAATAAGTTAGTCAGGAAACAAAGGTTAAATCACTTACAGTTACAACAAGTGCCATGGAATTTTAGTGACCACAGTCAGGACATCTGTTTAATGTCCCATCTGAAAGGCTGCACCTGACGCAGGGCAATGTCCCTGTCATTATCCCTGGGCATTGGGAACTCCTTAGACCAGAGGGAAGAGTGCCCCCTACTGGCCCTACAACACCACTTCCAGCCTACTGTATACATATTTGTTGTGTCCGATATAATTGCTCCATTCAATCCATAGCACTAAAGAGCTGCGCTATAGTGTGATTGAAATGTAAAGCTAATTTCCGATTGAGTCGATATATGCAGCGTTTACCGTGAATGCAGTCTCCGCAAATGTGGGAACATGGCTTTTAAGTTGAAATGGCTGTTTTCCATTTAAACATGCATGTAGGGTAGATAGGGTTTGATGGAAGAGTAGAGAAACTTTTCTGACTGTGTAACGGATCTCCTCTTCGTCGGATGAGGAGTAGCAAGGATCGGACCAATGTGCAGCGTGGTAAGTGTTCGTCATTTTATTAAACTGAACTGAACACTACAAAGTAAACAAAAAAAGAACAACCGAAACAGTTCCGTCTGGAAACTAATACTAAGACAGAAAACAATCACCCACAACACACAATGAAAAACAGGATACCTAATTATGGCTCCCAATCAGAGACAACGATAGACAGCTGCCTCTGATTGGGAACCACACCAGGCCAAACATAGAAAACCAACAACCTAGAAAAAAGAACATAGACTGCCCACCCTAACTCACGCCCTGACCAAACTAAAATAGAGACACAGAAAAGGAACTAAGGTCAGGACATGACAGACTGTGACTGCATGACTGCCCTTCAGGCTGTGATGATTCATATGAACTTTATCACTGAATACTTTGTTGTGAACCTTTTAGTTTTAATCATAATTAATATTAATAAAGCGTTGTTGATATAATACAGTGATATATAGCAGGAATGGAAAACACCTTTTACTTTGAACTAATCATAATGCCTGGCCAGAACTAACCATTTTATAAAACTATATAAAGCTATGCTATGTAATGGTAAGATTTGTCCTTGCCAAGTCCTTCTATACTAACAATGTGTACCTACACTGTCAATTTATAACCATCACATGTATTTACTATCATTATAACTATCACATGTATGTTCTATCATTATAACCATCACATGTATGTTTTATCATTATAAATATCACATGTATGTTCTATCATTATAACTATCACATGTATGTTCTATCATTATAAATATCACATGTATGTTCTAACTATCATTATAACCATCACATGTATGTTCTATCATTATAACTATCACATGTATGTTATATCATTATAACTATCACATGTATGTTCTATCATTATAACTGTCACATGTATGTTCTATCATTATAACCCTCACATGTATGTTCTATCATTATAAATATCACATGTATGTTCTAACTATCATTAGAACCATCACATGTATGTTCTATCATTAGAACCATCACATGTATGTTCTATCATTAGAACCATCACATCTATGTTCTATCATTAGAACCATCACATGTATGTTCTAACTATCATTTTAACCATCACATGTATGTTATAACTAACATTATAACTATCACATGTATGTTCTAACTATCATTATAACCATCACTTGTATGTTCTAACTAACATTATAACCATCACATGTATGTTCTAACTAACATTATAACCATCACATGTATGTTAAAACTATTATTATAACCATCACATATATGTTCTAACTATCATTATAACCATCACATATATGTTCTAACTATCATTATAACTATCACTGTAACTATCACATATATGTTCTAACTATCATTGTAACTATCACATGTATGTTCTAACTATCATTTTAACCATCACATGTATGTTATAACTAACATTATAACTATCACATGTATGTTTTAACTATCATTATAACCATCACATGTATGTTCTAACTAACATTATAACCATCACATGTATGTTATAACTATCATTATAACTATCACATGTATGTTCTAACTATCATTATAACGAACACATGTATGTTCTAACTAACATTATAACCATCACATGTATGTTATAACTATCATTATAACCATCACATATATGTTCTAACTATCATTATAACTGTCACATATATGTTCTAACTAACATTGTAACTATCACATATATGTTCTAACTATCATTGTAACTATCACATATATGTTCTAACTATCATTGTAACTATCACATATATGTTCTAACTATCATTATAACTATCACATATATGTTCTAACTATCATTATAACCATCACATGTATGTTCTAACTAACATTATAACCATCACATGTATGTTCTAACTATCATTATAACTATCATATGTATGTTCTAACTATCATTATAACTATCACATATATGTTCTAACTATCATTATAACCATCACATGTATGTTCTAACTATCATTATAACTATCACATATATGTTCTAACTAACATTATAACTATCACATGTATGTTCTAGCTATCATTATAACTATCACATGTATGTTCTAACTATCATTATAACTATCACATGTATGTTCTAACTATCATTATAACTATCACATATATGTTCTAACTATCATTATAACTATCACATATATGTTCTAACTAACATTATAACCATCACATATATGTTCTAACTATCATTATAACCATCACATGTTATGATCAGTAATCACATAATAAAGTTTTGACATTTGATTTGATGATTTCACTATATTTTCAGTTTTTTCCTGCCTCATAATAAACAAATCCAATGAAGTAGAAACACTTAATTGATAACCCCCATCTCTTATCAGATGCACTCTCACTGTTAAACACACATCAGAGTTCAAATTTTACTCAAACACTGAAAATAGATGGTCAACCTGCAGGAAGGAATGGGGCGAAGAGAAGACTTGACTATTCAAGTACATTTTTCAAATATTTTATTTTATTTTTTGTCTGAAATTACAGCAATATATTCATAAATACCTAATTACTACATTCAACAAATAATATATTACATTACAATTAATTCAAACAAGTACATTTTAAAATCAGAGTTTCACAGCATCTAGAGTCTAGACATCCTCCATAGAGTCAGGGGGCTATTGCGTGTGCATGGTAGAGTAAGGAGGCTCTGGGGAAGGGCCTAGCGTCCTCCCGCTAACTCATTGGCTGCTTAACTCAGTGGTAGCGCTTGCTGTCTGATTGACAGATGGTGCTCCTATCGTAGCTCTGCTCTGGTCTGTAAACATGGTTCCGCCTCCTTAACAGGTTAGGTTGTTCCTCTGAAAGCTCACCAGGAGTGAAACATAGAGGGATGTAGGGACCAGACCTGCAGCCAACCTCCCCTCCCTGCTATCTCACATCCACAGCATCAAACTGGAGTTCAAACAGAACCCCTTTAGGACTACATACTCAAAACCTTGTCAAGTCTGACTGAGCACTACAATACCCACGCTGCATTGCGATCTATGCTGCTGGAGGTCCTCTTGTAAGGCTAAACGTTTTATTTTACAAAACTACAGGCCAGACACTCCCACAGAAGGAAGGTATGGGAATAGAGAGACTGGGGAACAGGGGTACTGAGGCACAGGAGACAGCTATGGCCAGCAGCAAGGTGGACTGATGTAGGGATGAAAACACACACTATAGATGCACAGTGCAGAGCAGGACAAGGATTCATATACTTGGCAAAAGAGAACCTTTCATTGACTTTGGATTTGAGGGCCCTCAAGTGGAGAAAAAAATCATCCATTATCCAATTGTTGGCAAGGGCTTTGACATTATGATACATGGGATCAATGTAGTAATATAACACGTTTTGAAGTGGGCTGGCCATTTCAATTCAGGGAGTTATCTTAATTGCTCTATTTTGAGGTTTAAAAAAGTCTCATGATATTTTGTGTGAGGGAGGGCTACTTTTTGGCACTATTTCCTTTTATGGCAAACACAAAGGAGAAGAATCTAGCAAGATCTCCCTCGGTGCATTGTCACATGGTACTGTCTGCATTGTTTCCTCTCTCTAGGTTTAGTGATGTGAATGTCTCATAATGGGTGTTGTGTCCCTTGTGCTTAATGATAAGGTCCAGAGAGATTGGTCTAGTTATCAGACAACAGTTCTACTAAGGGCTCATCCCTGGACTAGGGGCTGAAGGGGAATATATGAGAGAGAGAGAGAGCGAGAGCGAGAGCGAGAGCGAGAGAGAGCAAGAGAGAGACAGAGAGAGAGACAGAGAGAGGGACAGAGAGACAGAGAGAGAGAGACAGAGAGAGAGAGACTAACTGTAGCGGTCACTCACTCTTTCCCATGGGTAACTACTCACACAGGGAGAGTGGTAAAACATGCTGTTCCTGACAGGAGGGGTTCTGTGTGGGTGTTCTGACGGAGTGCATGGATCTGGGAGGCCTGTGGGGCCTGGAGTTAGGTCTTACCCCCATCTCAGTGAGCCTTACGGGGCCTGGAGGCCAGGGGAGGGAGGGATGTGGCTGGAGCTCAGGCTGCTGCTAAGGCTGCACACATGGCTGGGTCAAAGGGGGAGAGGAGAGGAGTGGAGCATGTTCTCTCTCTCCTTTTCTCCCTCAATCTATATCTCTGAACAGGGCAGTCCAGACCAGCAGCAGAACAAACACTAAAAGCAAAGCTTTCTGTTTCAACCAAAAAAGCATGAACATATAAAAAAATGGCAGGCTTATTTTCTTCTTCTTAAAAGAACAATGATTAAAGTAATAAAAACATACAAAATTATTTTTAGTCTTAATATTATTTACAATACAAGGCTGAAGCACCTTTTAAATTCTTATTCTCATCTCGAAATAAAACATTTCCTTTATTCATTCCAAAATGTGCATTTTGTAAGTTCTTCCCTAATTTGAACAGTTCTTTGTCGTAACACAGTACCACCAGGTAGTTCTTCAGGTCTTTCTCTTTAAGTGCATTTCAAGTTTGAAAGCTGGCCTGACCTGCCGCCAGGAGAGATGCTGGGAGGTTCAGTCCTGTCCGATTGGCCAGAGGTAGGGGCATTGGATTGGTGGTAGATGGCGTTCTGTCACGTGACCACACCCATTCCATGGCTGAGCTGCTCTCCGATTGCAGGATTGTCTGTGTGGGCGTGGCTGTGAGGGGAGCCCAGGATGGGGCTGGAACAGCAATGTAAGAGAGTAACTGGTGCCTGCTGAAGAGAATGGTGTGAGTCTGTGCCTCTTTGTATGTTTGTGTGTGTTGACCATGCCGTCCTAGAGCTTTGCCCCATGTGTGACGTGCCCGTTGCGCCCTCTGACCCCAGGGTTAGCACAGACCACTGGCTGGTGGCACCGTCCCTGGCAGGCTGGCAGCAGCCCCAGTCAGTGCTTCACTGCTTGGCCCTGCTGCCCCATCCATCTATCAATTAATCCATTGTCCCTCTCCTGTGGAGCTGTCCATCCCTCTCTCCTGTGGAGCTGTCCATCCCTCTTTCCTGTGAAGCTGTCCATTCCTCTCTCCTGTGGAGCTGTCCATCCCTCTCTCCTGTGGAGCTGTCCATCCCTCTCTCCTGTGGAGCTGTCCATCCCTCTCTTCTGTGGAGCTGTCCATCCCTCTCTCCTGTGGAGCTGTCCATCCCTCTCTCCTGTGGAGCTGTCCATTCCTCTCTCCTGTGGAGCTGTCCATCCGGGTCCAGATCCAGGCTGGGTCATAAAAATAAACTCTGTTTGGGCGGGGAGGGAAGGGGCAGGGCCTGGGGGTCAGTGGAGCTGTCACCTGGGGGGGTAACCCTTGTAGTGCCCTCCCCTGGCCCAGTGGGGCTGCGGCAGCGTCAGACACTTCCTGAAGTGCTCCAACTCGGCCTGTAACTTCTCCCTCTCCACCGCCAGCTTCTGTCTCTGAGACATCAACTCCTATAAAGAGAGAAGAAGGTAGTAGAGTCAATAAAACCACATTAACAAAAATGTAACAACTCCATAAAGAGAAAGTAACAAAAACACACGCACACACGCATACACACACACACACACACACACACACACACACACACACACACACACACACACACACACACACACACACACACACACACACACACACACACACACACACACACACACACACTGATTAAAATAGAAAGGATATTTTCTCCAAAGATTTGAAGGAAGCTCAGTGACGATAGATGTAGCAGACAGGGTCTTACCCCCATGCTGTGTGAGAGCTGCTCTGCTGTCAGGCTCAGGTTGTAGTGCTGGTTCTCCAGTCTCCGACACTGGCTCTGCAGCACCTGGCGCTCCACACCTTGCTCTGGAGGAGGGAGGGAGGACCGAAGGCAGGGGAAGAGAAGGAGGGGAGCGGAGAAGGAGAGGAGGGAGGCAGAGGAGGAGAGGGAGAGAGGAAGGAGAAGAGAATAACAGTGAGCCTGAGGGGATATGACCTGGGTTCTCATTAGCATCCATGCTAACACTCCCTACCTGTCTCTCCCCATGTACCAATAACCAGAGAGCAGCACACAGCTAGAGCTACAGCAGACCATACTGCCACAGGCAAGCAGCACACAGCACACAACTCACTACACAAGACTCATTACAGATAGGGTGTGTATGTATGTTTGACTGTTTACATCCTATTTGTTGGACCAACGAGAGCAGTAGAAAAGGATAAATATCACCCTCTAGTGTTGGGAATACGCTACAACTACTCTTAACCAAAGTCAAACATGTTCATTGGTCTCTAGATTTCAACCATAATTGAACCATTCCAAAACCAAGGACATTAGACATTAAAGGTCCAATGCAGCCATTTTTATCTCAATATCAAATCATTTCTGGGTAAAAATTATGTACCTTATTGTGATTGTTTTCAATTAAAATGGTCAACAACAAAAAATATTAGCTTCTTAGCAAATAGCAATTTCTCAAGCAAGAATTTTACTAGGAGTGTCTGGGGGTATTTGTTCTAAGTGGGGAGGGAAAACTGAAAACTATATTTTATTGGCAGAGAGGTTCGGAACTCTCTTTCTTATTGGTCTATTAACTAAATCCCTGCCTGGTGTCGTCACCAGGCAGGGCAAAACTTCACCCCACTAAAACAGCCCCCAAAATAATAATAACAATAATAATATATATTTTTATTTAATTACAGGCTGAAATTACGTTTTGACTGCACTGGGCCTTTAAATAAACATAGACAAGTGACTGACTGCTTACCTTCAATGTATTCCTGATAGGCTTCAAAGATCGCTTCAATCCCCTGCCACCTGGGTACTGGGGCCTCATCTTCCTCCTCTTCCTCCTCTTCTTCTGAGTCCTCTGGTGCAGACTGCTCCTCCCTCACTCCTGGGGGCTCTCGGTGGGGGTGCGGGGGGCAGTGCTGCCCATTGGGCTGGGGGTGCGGGTGTGAGTGAGGGTGTTGGATGGAGTGTGCGTGCGGGTGTGTGTGAGGGTGTGTGTGTGGCGGGGGCGGCCGGCTGGGGGCATTCTGCAGCTCTGGAATGTTGTAGTGCACTGATGAGTCCTGGAGGTGAGAGGGCGCTGAGATCACTGTGGATCCACCTAGATAGAGAAAGAGAGAGAGAGAGAGAGAGAGAGAGAGAGAGAGTGAGAGAGACAGAGAGGGAGAGGGAGAGAGGGAGAGAGACAGAGAGGGAGAGGGAGAGGGAGAGGGAGAGAGGGAGAGGGAGAGAGGGAGAGAGGGAGAGGGAGAGAGGGAGAGAGAGAGAGAGAGAGAGAGAGAGAGAGAGAGAGAGAGAGAGAGAAGGATATATATTTTTTAAATTGAACTTAAAAATTGTCAAAGACTCTAGCCACCCTAGTCATAGACTGTTCTCTCTGCTACCTCATGGCAACTGCATGGCAACCGCATGGCAAAGGCTCCTTATCACCTTCTACCACCAAGCCATAAGACTGCTGAACAGTTAAGACAAATGACTATCTGGACTATTTGCATTGACAACCTGTTTTTTTACGCTGCTGCTACTCGCTGTTTATTATTTATTATCTATACATAGTCACTTTACCCCTACCTACATGTACATATTACCTCAATTACCTCAATTAACCTGTACATTGACTCAGTAGCGGTACCCCCTGTATATACCCTCGTTATTGATACTTTTTTGTGTTACTTTCTTTTTACTTTAGTTTATTTTGTAAATATTTTCTTAACTCTTATTTTTCTTAAAACTGCATTTTTGGTTGAGGGCTTGTAAGTAAGAATATCACGGTAAGGTCTACACCTGTTGTATTTAGTGCATGTGACAAATACAATTTGATTTGATTTGATCTGGAGATTCACAGTATAAGCTGATCCTAGATCTGTGCCTGAGGATAACTTGCACCTGGAGTATGAACGAGAGCTGCTGTGGTACCTTTGTGCTTCTGTAGGGCCTTCTGTGTGGACTGGAGGACAGACTCGTGGAACTGCTGGGCAAACTCTTCAGCAGTAAAGCTCTCCCAGGGCTTGGTCCGGCCATTCAGGCTGGGGGGAGCGTCTTTAGGATGCATGGGGGGCCGCAGGCTATTCAGCAGGCTGGATGACGAGGTCCTCTTGGAGGGGGGGCCCTCAGGGAGCCTACGGGTCTTTTCCGGGTAGGGGAGTGGAGGAGGGAGGTCCTTTGGTCTCAGTGCGTCAGAGGAGGAGGGGGGTTTAGACTGCCCCAGGAGTCCGCCGGGGGAGGAGGGACTGACACTGAGTGGCTCATCTGATTCGCTGGAAAGCGCTGAGGCAGGATCTGTCGGGACAGGCGGATGTCACAGTCAATGAATTGAGACACATTCCCACCCAGAATCATATAAATATACTGTATCAAGACATCAGCAGGCAATCAATCATTTGAACCCCAACCCATAACATTACTGCCTGTAACATTACTACAGAGATGTCTCTCACACACCTGTCTGATAGATTAAGCATAAACAGCAGGGAAGGAATGAGGAAGGGTGTGTGTTTGTGCATGTGCGCGCGCGTGTGCTTACCCGAGTTCTGTGCTGGGGGGGTCTTACATAGGGGGTGAGGGGCATGTCTGATGGTATCCAAGGTTACGCTCTTCTGTTTAATAGCCTGAAGCAACTCTACCACTGTCTCATTATCTGGCAGAGAGAGAGATAGAGTGAGAGATAGAGGGAGAGAGAGAGAGAGAGAGAGGGAGAGAGAGAGAGGGAGAGGGAGAGAGAGAGAGAGAGAGAGAGAGGGAGAAAGAGAGAGAGAGAGAGAGAGCGAGAGAGAGAGAGAGAGAGAGAGAGAGAGAGAGAGAGAGGGAGAGAAAGAGAGAGAGAGAGGGAGAGAGATGGAGAGAGAGGGAGAGAGAGAGAGGGAGAGAGAGAGAGAAAGAGAGGGAGAGAGGGAAAGAGAGAGAGAGAGAGAGAGAGAGGGAGAGAGAGGGAAAGAGAGAGAGGGAGAGAGAGAGAGGGAGAGAGAGAAAGAGAGAGAGGGAGAGAGAGGGAGAGGGAGAGTGAGAGAGAGAGAGGGAGAGAGAGAGCATTAACATCTCACCCCCATCTCTTTAATGTGTGTGTGTGTGTATGTGTGTGTGTGTGTGTGTGTGTGTGTGTGTGTGTGTGTGTGTGTGTGTGTGTGTGTGTGTGTGTGTGTGTGTGTGTGTGTGTGTGTGTGTGTGTGTATGTGTGTGTGTGTATGTATGTGTATGTGTGTATGTGTGTGTGTGTGTGTGTGTATGTATGTGTGTGTGTGTGTTTGTGTGTGTTTGTGTGGGAGGCTGCACGCTGCCATCTGCAGGCAGCATGCGGTAAATCCACAGGATTAGCTCGGGATGTAAACCTGCCGCTGCCACTCCACGCCTCGCCACAGCAGTGTGTGTGTGTGTGTGTGTTCGTGTGTGTGTATCTGTGTGTGTGTGTGCTCGTGTGTGTGTATCTGTATCTTTCTCCTCACAGAAAGTCCAGCTGTCACACTGAAGAGGGAGGCAGTGTAATGTGTAATGCATGCTTGCAAAAGTGTGTTTAATATACACTGCTCAAAAAAATACAAGTCAATCACACTTCTGTGAAATCAAACTGTCCACTTAGGAAGCAACACTGATTGACAATAAATTTCACATGCTGTTGTGCAAATGGAATAGACAAAAGGTGGAAATTATAGGCAATTAGCAAGACACCCCCAATAAAGGAGTGGTTCTGCAGGTGGTGACCACAGACCACTTCTCAGTTCCTATGCTTCCTGGCTGATGTTTTGGTCACTTTTGAATGCTGGCGGTGCTTTCACTCTAGTGGTAGCATGAGACGGAGTCTACAACCCACACAAGTGGCTCAGGTAGTGCAGCTCATTCAGGATGGAACATCAATGCGAGCTGTGGCAAGAAGGTTTGCTGTGTCTGTCAGCGTAGTGTCCAGAGCATGGAGGCGCTACCAGGAGACAGGCCAGTACATCAGGAGACGTGGAGGAGGCCGTAGGAGGGCAACAACCCAGCAGCAGGACCGCTACCTCCGCCTTTGTGCAAGGAGGAGCAGGAGGAGCACTTCCAGAGCCCTGCAAAATGACCTCCATGTGTCTGCTCAAACGGTCAGAAACAGACTCCATGAGGGTGGTATGAGGGCCCAATGTCCACAGGTGGGGGTTGTGCTTACAGCCCTACACCGTGCAGGACGTTTGGCATTTGCCAGAGAACACCAAGATTGGCAAATTCGCCACTGGCGCCCTGTGCTCTTCACAGATGAAAGCAGGTTCACACTGAGCACATGTGACAGACGTGACAGAGTCTGGAGACGCCGTGGAGAACGTTCTGCTGCCTGCAACATCCTCCAGCATGACCGGTTTGGTGGTGGGTCAGTCATGGTGTGGGGTGGCATTTCTTTGGGGGGCCGCACAGCCCTCCATGTGCTCGCCAGAGGTAGCCTGACTGCCATTAGGTACCGAGATGAGATCCTCAGACCCCTTGTGAGACCATATGCTGGTGCGGTTGGCCCTGGGTTCCTCCTAATGCAAGACAATGCTAGACCTCATGTGGCTGGAGTGTGTCAGCAGTTCCTGCAAGAGGAAGGCATTGATGCTATGGACTGGCCCGCCCGTTCCCCAGACCTGAATCCAATTGAGCACATCTGGGACATCATGTCTCGCTCCATCCACCAACGCCACGTTGCACCACAGACTGTCCAGGAGTTGGCGGATGCTTTAGTCCAGGTCTGGGAGGAGATCCCTCAGGAGACCATCCGCCACCTCATCAGGAGCATGCCCAGGCATTGTAGGGAGGTCATACAGGCACGTGGAGGCCACACACACTACTGAGCCTCATTTTGACTTGTTTTAAGGACATTACATCAAAGTTGGATCAGCCTGTAGTGTGGTTTTCCACTTTAATTTTGAGTGTGACTCCAAATCCAGACCTCCATGGGTTGATAAATTTGATTTCCATTGATAATTTTTGTGTGATTTTGTTGTCAGCACATTCAACTATGTAAAGAAAAAAGTATTTAATAAGAATATTTCATTCATTCAGATCTAGGATGTGTTATTTTAGTGTTCCCTTAATTTTTTGAGCAGTGTATAACGTATAATTAAGCAATAAGGCACAAGGGCTGTGGTATATGGCCAATATACCAAGACTAAGAGCTGTTCTTAGGCACAACGCATCTAAACTGGTTACCAACGTAATTAGAACAGTCAAAACAAATGGTCTTACCCGTGGTATACGGTTTGATATACAACGGCTTTCAGCAAATCAAGAATCAGGGCTGGAACCACCCAGTTTATAATGTAAAATAGAGATAGTGAAATGTCAGGTGTCTGTCACACTGTGTACATGTCTCCAGAGCACAGTGGACTTGATAACCATGTCCATGACAGCTTTAGGGGTAGGAGGTTAGTTGCTCTGTGCGGTGAGGTTGGATGGTGAGTAGGGGTTAGGGTGTAGTGTTTAGGATGTAGGGTACATACCTCTCCTCTGCTGTACAGAGACGTGGGACAGGCTGAACATGGTGAGGAAGCGTTTCTTGTCTTCCAGTTCGGGGGCTCTGTCCATCTCCTCTGGGGTGAAGTGGGTGCTGAGGGGGGCCGGGGGAGGAGGGGTGCGTTTGGACAGCACAGCCGGGGGCGAGGGGCTGCGCTCCCTCAGCATCCTCCTCCTCTTCCTCCTCTTCTGCTGCACCAGGTGGTCGCGTCGTGACACCGTGGTCAGACCAAACACACACAGGAAGTCCACTTTCTACAGGGGGACAGGAACGTATTATAAAGCCAGGAGATAACAGTGTGTATAGAGTGTGTGTGCAGGATAAAACCGTACCTCCGTGGAGTCGTCCAGTTTGAGAGGGGGCTGCCCTGCTACCCTCCTGAGGTGGGCTCTGACCTCCTCCTCATCACTCTCATCATACGAGTCATCCAGCTCGTAGTAGTAACCTGGAATGACCAGAGGAGGCAGTTAGTACTGACTTACATACAACTAACAACTTCAGTACATACTACCACTACACAAACACAACTAACAACTTCAGTACATACTACCACTACACAAACACAACTAACAACTTCAGTACATACTACCACTACACAAACACAACTAACAACTTCAGTACATACTACCACTACACAAACACAACTAACAACTTCAGTATATACTACCACTACACAAACACAACTAACAACTTCAGTACATACTACCATTACACAAACACAACTAACAACTTCAGTACATACTACCACTACACAAACACAACTAACAACTTCAGTACATACTACCACTACACAAACACAACTAACAACTTCAGTACATACTACCACTACACAAACACAACTAACAACTTCAGTACATACTACCACTACCACTACACAACTAACAACTTCAGTACATACTACCACTACACAACTAACAACTTCAGTACATAATACCACTACACAAACACAACTAACAACTTCAGTACATACTACCACTACACAAACACAACTAACAACTTCAGTACATACTACCACTACACAAACACAACTAACAACTTCAGTACATACTACCACTACACAAACACAACTAACAACTTCAGTACATACTACCACTACACAAACACAACTAACAACTTCAGTACATACTACCACTACACAAAAACAACTAACAACTTCAGTACATACTACCACTACACAAACACAACTAACAACTTCAGTACATACTACCACTACACAAACAGAACCTACAACTTCAGTACATACTACCACTACACAAACAGAACTAACAACTTCAGTACATACTACCACTACACAAACACAACTAACAACTTCAGTACATACTACCACTACACACACACAACTAACAACTTCAGTACATACTACCACTACCACTACACAACTAACAACTTCAGTACATACTACCACTACACAAACAGAACTAACAACTTCAGTACATACTACCACTACACACACACAACTAACAACTTCAGTACATATTACCACTACACAAACACAACTAACAACTTCAGTACATACTACCACTACACAAACACAACTAACAACTTCAGTACATACTACCACTACACAAACACAACTAACAATTCAGTACATACTACCACTACACAAACACAACTAACAACTTCAGTACATACTACCACTACACAAACACAACTAACAACTTCAGTACATACTACCACTACACACAAACAACCTACAACTTCAGTACATACTACCACTACACAAACACAACTAACAACTTCAGTACATACTACCACTACACACACACAACCTACAACTTCAGTACATACTACCACTACACACACACAACCTACAACTTCAGTACATACTACCACTACACAAACACAACTAACAACTTCAGTACATACTACCACTACACACACACAACCTACAACTTCAGTACATACTACCACTACACAAACACAACTAACAACTTCAGTACATACTACCACTACACAAACACAACTAACAACTTCAGTACATACTACCACTACACAAACACAACTAACAACTTCAGTACATACTACCACTACACAAACACAACTAACAACTTCAGTACATACTACCACTACACAAACACAACTAACAACTTCAGTACATACTACCACTACACAAACACAACTAACAACTTCAGTACATACTACCACTACCACTACACAACTAACAACTTCAGTACATACTACCACTACACAACTAACAACTTCAGTACATACTACCACTACACAAACACAACTAACAACTTCAGTACATACTACCACTACACAAACACAACTAACAACTTCAGTACATACTACCACTACACAAACACAACTAACAACTTCAGTACATACTACCACTACACAAACACAACTAACAACTTCAGTACATACTACCACTACACAAACACAACTAACAACTTCAGTACATACAACCACTACACAAACACAACTAACAACTTCAGTACATACTACCACTACACAAACACAACTAACAAATTCAGTACATACTACCACTACACAAACACAACTAACAACTTCAGGACATACTACCACTACACAAACACAACTAACAACTTCAGTACATACTACCACTACACAAACAAAACTAACAACTTCAGTACATACTACCACTACACAAACACAACTAACAACTTCAGTACATAGTACCACTACACAAACACAACTAACAACTTCAGTACATACTACCACTACACAAACAGAACCTACAACTTCAGTACATAGTACCACTACACAAACACAACTAACAACTTCAGTACATACTACCACTACACAAACACAACTAACAACTTCAGTACATACTACCACTACACAAACACAACTAACAACTTCAGTACATACTACCACTATACACACACAACTAACAACTTCAGTACATACTACCACTATACACACACAACTAACAACTTCAGTACATACTACCACTACACAAACACAACTAACAACTTCAGTACATACTACCACTACACAAACACAACTAACAACTTCAGTACATACTACCACTACACAAACACAACTAACAACTTCAGTACATACTACCACTACACAAACACAACTAACAACTTCAGTACATACTACCACTACACAAACACAACTAACAACTTCAGTACATACTACCACTACACAAACACAACTAACAACTTCAGTACATACTACCACTACACACACACAACCTACAACTTCAGTACATACTACCACTACACAAACACAACTAACAACTTCAGTACATACTACCACTACACAAACAGAACCTACAACTTCAGTACATAGTACCACTACACAAACACAACTAACAACTTCAGTACATACTACCACTACACAAACACAACTAACAACTTCAGTACATACTACCACTACACAAACACAACTAACAACTTCAGTACATACAACCACTACACAAACACAACTAACAACTTCAGTACATACTACCACTACACAAACACAACTAACAACTTCAGTACATACTACCACTACACAAACACAATTAACAACTTCAGTACATACTACCACTATACAAACACAACTAACAACTTCAGGACATACTACCACTACACAAACACAACTAACAACTTCAGTACATACTACCACTACACAAACACAACCTACAACTTCAGTACATAGTACCACTACACAAACACAACTAACAACTTCAGTACATACTACCACTACACAAACACAACTAACAACTTCAGTACATACTACCACTACACAAACACAACTAACAACTTCAGTACATACTACCACTACACAAACACAACTAACAACTTCAGTACATACTACCACTACACAAACACAACTAACAACTTCAGTACATACTACCACTACACACACACAACTAACAACTTCAGTACATACTACCACTACACACACACAACTAACAACTTCAGTACATACTACCACTACACAAACAGAACTTACAACTTCAGTACATACTACCACTACACACACAACTAACAACTTCAGTACATACTACCACTACACAAACACAACTAACAACTTCAGTACATACTACCACTACACAAACAGAACCTACAACTTCAGTACATACTACCACTACACAAACACAACTAACAACTTCAGTACATACTACCACTACACAAACAGAACCTACAACTTCAGTACATACTACCACTACACAAACACAACTAACAACTTCAGTACATACTACCACTACACAAACACAACTAACAACTTCAGTACATACTACCACTACACAAACACAACTAACAACTTCAGTACATACTACCACTACACAAACACAACTAACAACTTCAGTACATACTACCACTACACAAACACAACTAACAACTTCAGTACATACTACCACTACAAACACAACTAACAACTTCAGTACATACTACCACTACACAAACACAACTAACAACTTCAGTACATACTACCACTACACAAACAGAACCTACAACTTCAGTACATACTACCACTACACAAACACAACTAACAACTTCAGTACATATTACCACTACACAAACACAACTAACAACTTCAGTACATACTACCACTACACACACACAACTAACAACTTCAGTACATACTACCACTACACAAACACAACTAACAACTTCAGTACATACTACCACTACACAAACACAACTAACAACTTCAGTACATACTACCACTACACAAACACAACTAACAACTTCAGTACATACTACCACTACACAAACACAACTAACAACTTCAGTACATACTACCACTACACAAACACAACTAACAACTTCAGTACATACTACCACTACACAAACAGAACCTACAACTTCAGTACATACTACCACTACACAAACACAACTAACAACTTCAGTACATACTACCACTACACAAACAGAACCTACAACTTCAGTACATACTACCACTACACAAACACAACTAACAACTTCAGTACATACTACCACTACACACACACAACTAACAACTTCAGTACATACTACCACTACACAAACACAACTAACAACTTCAGTACATACTACCACTACACAAACACAACTAACAACTTCAGTACATACTACCACTACACAAACACAACTAACAACTTCAGTACATACTACCACTACACAAACACAACTAACAACTTCAGTACATACTACCACTACACACAAACAACCTACAACTTCAGTACATACTACCAATACACAAACACAACTAACAACTTCAGTACATACTACCACTACACAAACACAATTAACAACTTCAGTACATACTACCACTATACAAACACAACTAACAACTTCAGGACATACTACCACTATACAAACACAACTAACAACTTCAGGACATACTACCACTACACAAACACAACTAACAACTTCAGTACATACTACCACTACACAAACAGAACCTACAACTTCAGTACATAGTACCACTACACAAACACAACTAACAACTTCAGTACATACTACCACTACACAAACACAACTAACAACTTCAGTACATACTACCACTACACAAACACAACTAACAACTTCAGTACATACTACCACTACACAAACACAACTAACAACTTCAGTACATACTACCACTACACAAACACAACTAACAACTTCAGTACATACTACCACTACACACACACAACTAACAACTTCAGTACATACTACCACTACACACACACAACTAACAACTTCAGTACATACTACCACTACACAAACAGAACTTACAACTTCAGTACATACTACCACTACACACACAACTAACAACTTCAGTACATACTACCACTACACAAACACAACTAACAACTTCAGTACATACTACCACTACACAAACACAACCTACAACTTCAGTACATACTACCACTACACAACACAACTAACAACTTCAGTACATACTACCACTACACAAACACAACTAACAACTTCAGTACATACTACCACTACACAAACACAACTAACAACTTCAGTACATACTACCACTACACAAACACAACTAACAACTTCAGTACATACTACCACTACACAAACACAACTAACAACTTCAGTACATACTACCACTACACAAACACAACTAACAACTTCAGTACATACTACCACTACACAAACACAACTAACAACTTCAGTACATACTACCACTACACAAACACAACTAACAACTTCAGTACATACTACCACTACACAAACACAACTAACAACTTCAGTACATACTACCACTACACAAACAGAACTAACAACTTCAGTACATACTACCACTACACAAACACAACTAACAACTTCAGTACATACTACCCACTACACAAACAGAACCTAACAACTTCAGTACATACTACCACTACACAAACACAACTAACAACTTCAGTACATACTACCACTACACAAACACAACTAACAACTTCAGTACATACTACCACTACACAACACAACTACAACTTCAGTACATACTACCACTACACAACAGACTAACAACTTCAGTACATACTACCACTACACAAACACAACTAACAACTTCAGTACATACTACCACTACACAAACACAACTAACAACTTCAGTACATACTACCACTACACAAACACAACTAACAACTTCAGTACATACTACCACTACACAAACACAACTAACAACTTCAGTACATACTACCACTACACAAACACACTAACAACTTCAGTACATACTACACTACACAACACAAACTACACTTCAGTACATACTACCACTACACAAACACAACTAACAACTTCAGTACATACTACCACTACACACAAACAACCTACAACTTCAGTACATACTACCACTACACAAACACAACTAACAACTTCAGTACATACTACCACTACACACACACAACCTACAACTTCAGTACATACTACCACTACACACACACAACCTACAACTTCAGTACATACTACCACTACACAAACACAACTAACAACTTCAGTACATACTACCACTACACAAACAGAACCTACAACTTCAGTACATACTACCACTACACAAACACAACTAACAACTTCAGTACATACTACCACTACACAAACAGAACCTACAACTTCAGTACATACTACCACTACACAAACACAACTAACAACTTCAGTACATACTACCACTACACAAACAGAACCTACAACTTCAGTACATACTACCATTACACAAACACAACTAACAACTTCAGTACATACTACCACTACACAAACAAACTAACAACTTCAGTACATACTACCACTACACAAACACAACTAACAACTTCAGTACATACTACCACTACACAAACACAACTAACAACTTCAGTACATACTACCACTACACAAACACAACTAACAACTTCAGTACATACTACCACTACACAACACAACTAACAACTTCAGTACATACTACCACTACACAAACACAACTAACAACTTCAGTACATACTACCACTACACAAACACAACTAACAACTTCAGTACATACTACCACTACACAAACACAACTAACAACTTCAGTACATACTACCACTACACAAACACAACTAACAACTTCAGTACATACTACCACTACACAAACACAACCTACAACTTCAGTACATACTACACTACACAACACAAACTAACAACTTCAGTACATACTACCACTACACAAACACAACTAACAACTTCAGTACATACTACCACTACACAAACACACCTAACAACTTCAGTACATACTACCACTACACAACACAACTAACAACTTCAGTACATACTACCACTACTACAAACAATAACAACTAACACTTCAGACATACTACCACTCCACAACACAACTAACAACTTCAGTACATACTACCACTACACAAACAGAACCTACAACTTCAGTACATAGTACCACTACACAAACACAACTAACAACTTCAGTACATACTACCACTACACAAACACAACTAACAACTTCAGTACATACTACCACTACACAAACACAACTAACAACTTCAGTACATACTACCACTACACACACACAACTAACAACTTCAGTACATACTACCACTACACAAACAGAACTTACAACTTCAGTACATACTACCACTACACACACAAGAACCTTTAATGATGTTATTTCGTATTTCTGGAAAATGTTTAGTCGTATTTTCGTTCCTTTTTGCGGGCGCTGTCTCGCTATAACGTAAGCTGTTTGTTATGGTAAAGTTATTTTTAAAAATCTAACACGGCGATTGCATTAAGAACTAGTGTATCTTTCATTTGCTGTCCAACTTATTTTTTTAGTAAAGTTTATGATGAGTTCTTTGATTAGATTAGGTGACTGTCCAAAATTTCTCCGGAGATTCTGGTGAATCGATGCTACATATTCACAATGTATAACCACGGTTTGCAGCTCAAAATATGCACATTTTCGAACAAAACATAAGTGTATTGTATAACCTGATGTTATAGGACTGTCATCTGATGAAGTTGGTCAAGGTTAGTGATTCATTTTATGTCTTTTGCTGTTTTTTTGCGATCCTACCTTTGCGGTGAATGAATGCGGTTGTGTGTTTGGCTATTGTGGTAAGCTAATATAATGCTAATTGTGTTTTCGCTGTAAAACACTTAAAAAATCTGAAATATTGGCTGGATTCACAAGATTTTTATCTTTCATTTGCTTGTACAACAGATTT